>NC_064041.1:1519093-1582050 GCF_932526225.1 Nematostella vectensis | reverse complement strand
CAAAAAAGCAGGCCACCATCCTACAGGGTGGGTGCACCAATGTCTAAAGCATGACTGGAGGTATGTTTGTGAATTTTAATTTTCTTGGTGATGGAGTTTTTACCAGTAATAAGTGATATATTAATCTTCCATATCGCACGTGAAGTGTATCTAACTGTATCATTTTATCTTTGGAATGCTGTTGCATCCATCATTTGTTTCTTTGCAAGGGCAAAGCTGGTCAGAATGTAGCTTTGATACAAGTGTACATTAATGAAACTTTTATCAAGGGTAGGGTTTTTTATTAGAGCAAGGTCCCGGGGGGGGGGGGGGGGTGTTTTAGGATTTTTCCGATTCTGATATCTTTTAGGGGTTTTCACGCCCGGGGAGGAGGATTTTTCCGATTCTGCTATCTTTTAGGGTGTCTCACGCTAAGTGGTGGCCCAATCGCTTGAAATGTATTTTACAATAAACCACAAGTCAACTGATCGGTTAATACTTTCTACTTTATTGTCGGTAACATAACAATATAGGATCCGTCAGCAAATTAAAACCAGCATTGTTTTTTTAATGCTATCTCTCAGGGTTAAAAATTCCTCTGACAACACCCAATGTGCTATCTCTTAAAGGTAAGAATTGTTGTTGACCATGCCTTTAGTGCTATCCCTTCGGGTTAAAATTGATTAGGCTGTCGAGCACCCCCGTCTCTCAAGCTCCCGTTTCTCAAAGTCCCCCCACCCCCCACCTCCCCCCTGGGAGCAAGGTACTTAAATGACAAGACAACATCAAACTTGTGCTTTTTCAATAATAAATCTGTAAAGAAAACAGTT
This sequence comes from Nematostella vectensis, assembly GCF_932526225.1. NCBI lineage: Eukaryota > Metazoa > Cnidaria > Anthozoa > Actiniaria > Edwardsiidae > Nematostella > Nematostella vectensis. The sequence goes on along the minus strand of NC_064041.1, from coordinate 1,581,241 downwards.
TTATATCAAACCTATAGGTAAAGAGAAAGGGGAAAATGTTAGGAATATGCTCATTTAAGCTATTATTGCATTATTGTTATATATTTTTTAAAGTAGTCACATTTTTCCAATAAAGTCATTCATTTCTCCTTTTTCTTCTCCACATTAACTTGTTGTTATATTTATTTCTCTCTAACCCTAACATAGGTCAATGAACATGGTTTGGTTTGAAACTAGAAAATGGAATTAAGCACTTTCAGTAATAATTTAGGATTTGCCTCCATTGCGTTCATTTTTGATTAGCCAGTATGGGTGGATCCAGGGTTTCTAAAACCAACAGACCAAAGGGTGGGTGCACCAATATGTAATGTATGACAGGGGGTATATTTGTGGAGTTTAGTTTCAACAAATTTTTCTGAATAATCAGTTGTGGTACATGAAAACTACAGTAGTGGGTCTATGGGGGGGGGGGGGGGGGGTAGGGGGTTTAAACCTCCCCTTGGACTTTCTCTTTTTATTATTTTCAGTGTATCTTTTCACCCCAAAATCGTTACGAAGGTAAAATAATGACGAAAATTTTTGGGCCAAATCCCCCCCCCCCCCCTTGGCAAAAAGCTAGATCCGCCCCTGATCTACAGTATGGCATCTAAATCTTTGGAATGCTGTTACATCCTTGATATATTCTTCACAAGGTCAAAGCTTGTTAGAATGGTGTTTTGATAAAAATATACATAGTGGAACTTCTATAAAGGGATATAAGAATTGACCATTAGACTCTTGAAAAAACATTCTCGTCAATGTGACACCTTGAACTTTGAAAGCCAAGTTTTAGTATTTTGTTAACTTTCATACTGCATATTTAATATTATTGAATGAGTGCTTGCTTGATCCATTTGGAGGGGCCAATACAATTCATAATTACATGGCAGTAAAATTTGACATATTTTTAATATCATTAAAAAACATTCTAGAGACACCAAGATCCCCTCTTAAACTACCCCTATCAGTCAATACAAAAAGGTGTTAAATGCTGGCCCCGCTTTTAGGCAGTGCCTAAATCTATATATTATCAATATTTGAGTATCAATCTCTCTCGGTCAACCTTTTGGAGGCCTGGGTCTAATGGATTTTCAAGATTAGTGAGATGATGATTTGACCAAGCGATCAAGTTTTTCTTGACAACTTCTTGCCGCCAGTCTCAAATTGATAGGAATCAGCATTTTTCACCTTATGTTTTCTGGAGACCAGGGAGAGGGAAAACTTTAGCTCTTCTTAATATGGGCATCAATGTCAATATAAGGCAATACATACGAAGGATACTATCCGTGGGGAATATGTTTGATATGGCTCAGATTTTTGGATTTTTTTAGTGGAGCGCGGAGCGCTTAAAAAGAACACTAAAACATCTAACAAACGAATCCTACCATTCATAACAAAATACAACCTGGCAAGCCCGAATCGCAAAAAGATTTTAATGAAACACTGGCACATTTTCACGGATCAACCTTACACTGCTAGTTCTTCCGTACACCGCCTCTAGTCTCTTACAAACGGGAAAAATCAATCAATGACTTTTTAGTTAGAGCTACAAATCCCTAAAAAAAGACTAACTCGCGCGGTTAGCTGTTTCTTTATGGTGAACGTAGCGAGAGGGCAGTAGGCAATATTCTAAACACACAGCGGAGCCCCATACCTAAGATTGGTAACCCATCGACTCGAGTTTTCGTGACACGAACACGCTCTATAAAAGGGACTTTCCTTAGGCAAGCTGTTTTCGTCATTTGACTTCACTGAGTGCAGAGCTCCACCAGAAAGCTATAATAAAGCTCCAAAACACATCATTGAAGTAAACACAGTCTATTTATTAGCATTTTGTTATAACCAAACGAAAACAGGAGGGAGAATTGGATAGGTTTTGAAGTGATGAAATTTGAAAATGTGTTCGCGCGCGCACCTGAATGACTCCATTTCCAATGAGCGCGCGCACGCTTTTTTTGAATTTTATTTTTCAATTAAAAAAACTGTCTCCTCTATGCTGATGATTTGGTTATACTATCTGACTCAGCCACCGGTCTAGAAAATTGCCTCCAGAAACTAAAAATGTACGCAGATAAATGGAAGCTCACAGTTAATATGAAAAAATCTAAAGTATTAGTTTTTGGTCCGCAACAATACCGGCGGCAATTTACAACAGGTAAATGGGACTACGGTGGAGAGCCATTAGAATGTGTAGACGAATACACATATCTAGGTCTGAAGTTTATTTCTCGGGAAATTTTAAAAGTGCCCTAAAAACTCTATACAACAAAGCCACACGTGTATACCACCCTATTTTAAACCGTCTGTCAAATGTTGAAAACGTGTCAATACAAGTACTGTTGAAATTGTTTTCGTCACTCGTTGTACCAGTATTACTGTACGGTTGTGAAATTTGGGGTACATGCCTTTTAGGAAGGGCTTCATTGTATGATATTTTTGAGACTAAATTTTTCAAAGTATCCAATGATTTCGAAAAACTACAACTGAAGTTTTTCAAGCGTATACTAGGAGTCCACTCAAAAACTACAAATTTAACTATCATCATCATCATCATCATCATATACGTTTCCCTAATTTGATTATTCTGCATTTAATTTCGGTATGCGCAACGATAGAACGCAAAAGTTACCGTGATACTGCTTGAGGTAGTTTATGAGGGCTTGCTCTATTCGCGTTTGAGGTTTATTTTGATTGAGCTACACACGAGACGTTTTAAGATTCGAAAACAGTTCCGCGTGTTTTTTGTTGTGTTCCTATATCCGCGAAAGGAACTGGATAAATTATCACTTAACGGAACGGTTGTTCCGTTTAGTGGTGAAGAATCGAAACGCTAATGGCACGCTTCGGAACAAAAGGACTTGTTTGTACAATGAAGAACAAAATGTCCCCTTTTCGAAGTCCACAAAGGAACTGTTGGTCCTAATTGATGCAATTAGGAACAACAGTTCCTTTTTTGACGCGTTCCCAATTGAGGACCACCACTCAAAAAGAACAAAAGTTCCTGTTTGCTACGGTTAATAGACTTAAAAGGGAACGCCTGTTCCTAAGTGGTTAAAAGTATAGGAACAGTGGGACCGATTTGGCCTAAATGGTGCCGTTTCTTTGCGAAAAGGAACAACAAAAGGGCCACAATGGACCGAAGTGGGGTGTTCCCTTTTTCGAAAACATGAACAAAAGTTCCGCATCTGTGGTTTTGTTTCTCAATCTCAAAAGATATGATTTTTCAAAGCGATGCCTAGAATCGCACAAGCTGTGCAAAAGCAAGGGCATGCCGAGGCTTGCTTGGGCATGCCATTTTGGTTTATCGTGCCCACAACCAATAGACTGCTGCCACTATTTCGAGACTGTCGCGTGGCAGTGTTAGATTGGCTCTTTTCACGTATTTGATAGCATTAAACATGCGGTACGCCGCATACGTTTCTCATTCTCGCATTAACCGTTGCTGACAAGAGATGGTAAAGCAGGGAATGTGATAAACTGGTCGCTTCTTCCAAATGCTGCGAAGAAACCAAAAAGAATGCACTTAGAAGAAGACGAAAATGACGGGCTGTTTCACTGCCCTGTACCAGACTGCCATAACGATGGGTTTGGAACTCAAAGAGGGTGTAGAAAACACGTCAAGAAAAAGCACCCATGGTTTTATTACTTTGATGAGAAACCCAGCGACTCAGACATCGAAGCTTCTCGAAACCAAATGGAAAAGGAGAAGGGGCAACGACATTCAAGTAATGGCGTCCCATCGTTTGACATGTCTTGCACGTTTGCTGAACAATTCACCGCGTGGCTCAAGAGCAGTGGAGGGGGCTGCAAAAGTGATCGACAAGCGCAGCAACTGGTTAGCAAATGCTTGAAGTTTCTGAGATTTTGCAGCGAGGACGAAGATCATCTCACATTAGATATTGTGGACTTTTGCTTGTGTTCGCCTAATCTACTTTTCAAATTTGCCGATTCAATACAGAGCGAGTGGCAGTTGGGTCATGCCGGTCGAATCGGATACCTGGACGCCATTGCAGAACTAGTGACCTACAGGAAAGTAAACGGAGTATCGGAAGCGGTGTTTAGAGGGCTGTCTACGACGGACACATACTTGAAAAAGGTGCGTAAGACCGTCTCAAAAATGATGCGACTACAGTGGACTAGCGATTTAGACATCGATGTGCTAGAGGCCAAAGGGCACTGGGCAACCATGGACGAGCTCCTTGGTGTGGTGTCTCGCTACTTGCCCCGCTACCAGGCCGTGCTGAGAACATGCAAGGACACGCCCGACAGCTCGTCTCCGTTTGATCTGTCGTTTGCCACTAAATTTCTCGCCGTTTATCTGTTTATCCAAGTCAAGGGCTCGCGGCCAATGACGTATCAGTATCTGACTGTGGACATGGTGCGCACTGCCAAGACTAACGGAGGTTTTGTCGACCAAAAAATGTTCAAAACAGCGGGCAAGTACGGCTTCGACTCGCTCCTTCTGACCGACACAAACAGGAGTGTGCTCGAGGGATACATAACCCACATTCGCCCGCTACTCAAACCCAAGTGTGAGTACGTCGTAGTTACGAGAAACGGGGGTCAGCACAACAAGCTCGGTGAGCTGATGAGCAAACTTGTGTTTGAAGCGACTGGCAAGTATGTTCACCCCACACGATACCGACAAATCGTCGAGACGTCTAGTTGCAAAGTGCTAAAAAGTGCCGATCGAAGCGCCATCTCTGGAGATCAGAAGCACAGCTCGAACGTCGCCAAAGTGCACTGTCGCAAGCAGCGTTCACGCGAAGTCGCCACAAAGGCGCGCGAATGCCTCGAAAAACTACACGGCGACAGTGGCACCAAGCTGGACAAAGAGGTTCTAACGAGGCTCTTCGACCTTTCAAACTCTTCAGAGGATCAAGACGACTGCACGAAGTCGTGCTCTTCAACGGACGAAGTTCAAGAAATCTCCACACCGCCAGCAGCGAGAATTAAGCCTTCAGCCCGCGAACTACCGGCAAAGCAGAAGCGCGAAGACGCTTTTGTGATGACAGAACTATGCCCGGCTCGCAGAAAATCGCTCCTTTTTACGCCCGAAGAGGACAAGTATCTTAAAGTTGGTCTCAAAAGATACGGGTTCGTGCAGTGGACTTCGATCTTAAGAGACCCCGACTTCCATTTCCAAAAAGGGAGGAGCCCCAACTCGTTGCTCAATAGAGCAAACAGAAAATACGGCACCATGGATAACCACTTAGTGGACAGGAAAGGCTAGGTGGGACATGATGTACTTACAGTCATTCTAATTTTGGCGTTTCGACATGTTTCTTTGTATTTAGTAAAACTGAATGTATCACGCCACAAGATCGGACTAACAAGCGTCTTACAAAGTGTGCATTACGAATACCCGTAATTGTATTTGTGTAGGTAAAATACCTTTAATCTTTTAAGTAATCTTGACAATTGGTATCATTACATAGCGTTGTGCGTATATGCGGGCACACGACTTTATTCAGACTTTATGGCGACTTTGTTATACAGAGTATCAGGAAGAATACAGAACATTAAAAAGATTACATTTGGCTGAGAAAACCGTCCAGTCTAGTTTGCCCTTTGTCTGTCGGTTGCGGTTTACGAAACTTGAGTTTTTCATTTCATCTACCCTCCAGATGCATTTAAATGATATGACAGAACAGAGGTTCTGTATTGGTCCGACGAGGTGGCATTCGGCCGCATCTCTTATGAGCTTGCTGTTGAGCTGAGAGCACGGCTTACTCATAGTGAATGAACTGATTCTTGCCTTTTTCTGTCTCTTTATATGGAGTAGCCACATTGCTTTATCATTGGGTAGTTTCAGTAATGCCATTGTAAGACGGTTGTTTGTTCGTTTTCAATAGGGAACACAAAAATGATTACGTAACTCAGTAGAAATAAAACAAAAGTATGCATTTCTCACAACAACATACGTGAAACAACACCCGCTATGATTCTACTTACAAACTAACACAAGAGTAATAAATTCGATCAGTTCCCGCTATACCCGTCAAACCCGGAATACCCGGTGTATTCAGAACAAAGTTGAACGATTTCTAAATCGTAAGAAACTTACAGTTACTACTAATGTCATAGTATTGTTGAATGGAATAGATTAAGCATGAGGTCGAGACTGAATTCATTATCAAAGAACGTTCAAGTTTGTTTAGAATACACCGTATATAATAATAATAATAATATATATATAATAATAATATATATATATATATATATATATATATATATATATATATATATATATATATATATATATATATATATATATATATATATATATATATATATATATATATATATATATATATATATATATATATATATATATATATAATATATATATATATAATATATATATATATATAATATATATATATATATTATTATAATAATATCATATATTATAATAATATAATAATAATAATAATAATAATAATAATAATAATAATAATAATAATAATATTAACAGTAGTAGTAGTAAGAGTAGAAGTACCCGCCATTCCCGGAGTACACGGTGTATTCCCAGCCAAATCCAACGTACTTTAGTAATGAATTCATGCAATACCCGCTATATCCGCCTTATCCGGTGTACACGGTGTATTCTAAGCAGAATTGATGTGTTTAGTTGATGAATTCATGCCATAACCGCTATACCCGCCATACCCGGAGTATCCGGTGTATTCTAAACAAACTTGAACGTTGATTATGAATTCAGTCTCGACCTCATGCTAAATCTATTCCATTCAACAATTCTATGACATTGTTAGTAACTGTAAGTTTCTTACGATTTAAAAATCGTTCAATTTTGTTTTGAATTCACGGTGTACTCCGGGAATGGCGGGTATAGCGGGTATTGCAGGAATTCATTATCTCATTGATTGTTTGTTCCATTGATTTATTGATTGATCGATTGATTGATTGATCGATTGATTGATTGAGTCGCAACCCCATGCGTAATGTATTCCCTTCAATATTGATCCCAGTTGTACTGTAAGTTTCTTACGATTTAAAAATCGTTCAACTTTGTTCTGACTACACCGTGTACTCCGGGTTTGGCGGGGACAGCGGGTATTGATGGGATTTATCTCTCTGACTTGTTGTTTTTGTTGTTAGTTGATTATTTACTTTTAATTTAATACGAATTCTCAGTCTTGGAACCTGTGTTCCTGTTCATATTTGGCATAAGTTCAGCCTTTTGCTGTTGCCACAGGTCTTCGGTTGATGCTTGTCATTCGTTACTATTTGTTTACCACTGCCATACTGTACTGCATTCATTAAAATTGGTTTGATTTCTTGTGTGTTTTTCTCCTATTTTTACCACCACCACCACCACCACCACCACCACCACCACCACCACCACCACCACCACCACCACCACCACCACCACCACCACCACCACCACCACCACCACCACCACCACCACCACCACCACCACCACCACCACCACCACCACCACCACCACCACCACCACCACCACCACCACCACCACCACCACCACCACCACCACCACCACCACCACCACCACCACCACCACCACCACCACCACCACCACCACCACCACCACCACCACCACCACCACCACCACCACCACCATCACCACCACCACCACCACCACCACCACCACTTATAACTTTCACTTATAACTTTCACTTATAACTTTCACTTATAACTTTCACTTATAACTTTCACTTCTTATAACTTTCACTTCTTATAACTTTCACTTATATTTTCTTTTTAGAATTTTCTTTCCAAGTCTCTTGCCCATTACATTTATTTTAGATGTTTAGATTTATTTCATTGGAATAGTTAGAATGCATTACTGGAATGCATTACTGGATGTATATTTGTAGATATTAATTCCCATGGGGATGGAAAATCACCACTTGAAATGGTACATTAAATCTTCAGCATTACATCTTATCTAAAATTGTGTCTGACATTATATTCCATCTTTGAAATCCTGTTTCATCCATTGTTCTTCGCAAGAACAAAGCTTGTCAGAATGTAGCTTTACAAATGTACATTAATGGAACTTTTATAAACCCATTGACTCCTGGCTTTTTTTGAGCTGAATTTACAAAATTTACAGACTGAAAACAGATACCTTCCCTCCTTTTCTGAGCTTTATACAGCCCGTAAAAGTCAAACACAGCTGCACCTAGTCAGCGGTATCCAAGCTTTCCAACAGTGCTTTGCAGTCCCCACTTTTAATCCCTCGTCGTTGTGCTGAAGCCAGCACAAGTTGATGGTTGCTTATTTTCATAAAAAATACAGCTATGAGCATATTAGGAGAGTGTCTCAGGACATAATGAAGTCTTTTGGTGCATAATTGAGTGCTTTGCTTATGGATATTTGCAAGCAAAGGTGGATTCATGATGATTTTTTCTTGTTTGGCTTTGAGAAAATAATTTTCTAATAAATCACCACAGCTCTCCTAAATGCTGTCTTTTCTGAAACCAAATTGATTCCAAAATTGTTTACACTGCTATTCTGGGTCTGTATGACCTGGAATTGATTTCTTTGGCTTCGGGGTGAAAAGACTTATAAAAAACCATCTGACTTTGGGGAGAGGAGTGTTGACTGCCCCTCCCCTCGTGAATTTTCCCCTGGATCTCCCAAAATGCTTTGCAATACGTAAAGACATCTTCGTGGTTGTACAATCCTTCAAGGAGTGGACATTGTGTTTTGAGGCCATGGAAATGTACCTGGAGGATCAGAATAAAGGTATCTATTTGTGTCTTGAGCTGTGTTGGCTGATCTCTCTCCCTTGTGTGGTATTTTGAGCGTTTTATTGAGAGGGGTGATTCTGCTTTTCTCTCCTTGTTCGAATTGAGATTTGTCAAAGAACCTGTGCTATTATTTGGCTTAAGAGTAGATGCCAACACCTTGGTTGGATGCATATATGCAAGACCATTTATCCCTTAGACTGATGCCTGAGTATCTTCATCTTGTTGTGTTTATTTTGCATTTATGAATTTTTGGGGTTGTGGGTACTTCCCAAAGCCGGTACAGGCCGGTTGAGGGGTCAATGTGTTAAGGGGAAGGGTTTTTTAGGGCAAGATACTTAAACTTTATAACACTAGCAACAACCTTGCTCTTTTTCAATAATAGAATTCTGTTCACATAGCTTGGATAGCAAAGACATGGCCTCTTTAGAGGCCTGTTGTGGTGAAAGGGTTAAGATAATGGGAAAGGGGAAATGTCAAGAAATGCTCAATCAAATTATTTTCATTACTGTTATATTTTTTTCACCAAACCTTTCAAGTTGAGTCAATTCACTTTTTATCTCCTCTCCCGTCGATTATTTTTTAGTCAATTGATATTCTTTGATTCCTCTCTACCCCAAACATAGATCAATAAAAGGGTTTGGTTTGAAATTAGAAGTTAGCATTTTCAATCTGTTTTTTCTTCATTGCATTCATTTGGGAGTAGGCCACCAACAACAAGGCCACTATATGGTAAAGTAGGGTGCACCAATATGTAATGCATGAAAGGAGATATATTTTTGGATTTTAATTTCCAGACATTTTTCTAAATATTCGGTCCAATGAAGGAGAGAATTGCCACTAAATCAATACATAAAAAACACAGTATGGCATCTAAACAGTCTAAATATATTATTTTGAATCTTTGGAATGCTGTTACATCCATGACATTTTGTGCACAAGGGCAAAGCTTGTGGGAGTATTGTTTTGATTAAAAAAAAAGATATTCATAATGGAACTTCTATGATGGGACATAAGAATTTACCATTAGACTCTTGACAACTTTGACAGCCATATCCACACCAGGAATTGTGTTTGTTAACTTTGATGTACTGCATAATTTAAACTATTGAATAAGGCCTGGATCCATTTGGTTGGTACAATAAATAAATCTCAGTAGAGAGCAGGATCCTAGATCCCCCAATAATACCTTTGATCAGTCAACACAAAAGGTGTTTATGCTGGCTCCGCTTTTAGGCAGTGCCTAAATTTATATATTATTATTATTATTTTCACTACCTGCGCGCGCTGCAAACACCGAACGCTTGCGCACGCACTGAAAATTTTATTTCAAAGTAGCGCGCGCTGTATCAGAATTTTAAAATACTTTTTCAATTTTCATCATGACATGACACTATTGGAATTTGTTTTTAAACTTAATTTCAATTTCATAATGTGAGATATCAGTGTGTCTGAGCAGGCCGAATGAGCACGCGCGGGCTTTGTTTCACTTCCGGTTCAGCGTTTTCTAAAAAAAAGCTTTTTTGTTGCCAAGTTATTTCAAAACGCAACATTCTTTCTGTATTCCTTTTTATTAAATTCTCCTACGTATAGCCAAGCATGGATTTAGCGTTAATCTAACAGAAACCAAAGTTATATTAAATAATCTGGATTTAAGGACTTTGAAAAATCATAAAAAAACAATTACTCAATCATTTCTAAAACGCATGCTTGGCTTAATGCACCCATCCCTCAAGATTCATAAAACGTATTCAGTATTTGTTTTCGAGCAATTTTACTTGAAATATTTGCTTTTATCTATCTATGACGTCACATTATGACGTCACTGGGTAACGTCATCATAATAGTCAGCACACCTGTGGCTTGCTTGCTTGGTCAAATCTTTTCCTTTCTAATCCTATGAAGTCCTTAGACCCAGGCCTCCAAGAGATTGACCGAGCCGGTTCGAAGGTCACCCAAATATTGATATGTCACGTGATTTGTGACGTCATCGATGACGCTACTAGAAGCAAAAATATGCGGACGTCATCAAAATAGAAAATATTTATATTTCACCAAGGAGACATCGTATGGCAACCAAACTCGGTAGGTGTCATGAAGGTGTCAAGGAGGATGCAACGATATGGTCACGATTCATTTGAAGCAAAAATCGTGATTGAAAGCAAAAACATTCATATCTCTTGAAAGAAACATTGTTTAACAACCAAACTCGGAGGTTGTCATGTTGGTGTCAAGGGGGGTGCTCCATGGTAACGATGAGATGGTAACGTGACGCCATCGATGACGTCAATAAAGTTAAACTTCTCTGACGCCGTGATCTGTGAAATCGTTGACGTTGTCAAAGACAGCAATATAATGATTTTAATATTTCTTAATTATTAAGCTAAAATAAGCAAATATTTGGTCGTTTGTAGGCAATGTCTAAATCTATATCTGAATTTTACAAGATCCCTTAGTGCTTATATAGAAGAGATCGGTCAGAGAGAGAACTCCATTATGTGCAATTATCAAAGGAATCTGAAAACTGTTGTTAAATTTTCAGTAGATCCATAATCCGGTACGTTTTAGTGTAAGAATCCGACAATTAGTTCTATTTTGTCTCTAAATCCGCAATGCGCGTGCCATGTTAGGCCCGGATCCGTCCCTACCCCCCACCCCCCTCTTCAATGTTCGTTAAAGTTCTTAAAACCTTTCACTTATATCAATCTAGTAAAAAATAAAGAATAGATAAACTTTCAAATTCTGAAAAGGGAATTGAATTTGATTGAAATTTTAATTTTCTACAGATCTTTGAAAATTTACCTGGCCGCGCGAAAGGAGTAAATCGAGTAAATAATTCCAAGTTTTGGCGGGAAAATCTGAAACAACGTATTTTCCTTAAATCCGTTAAAATTCAGAGACGGCAATGCCACAAAATATTGGCGAATTGTTTTCTATTGCAATGCTACCCACAATGAAGCGAAGAATAATTTAAAGCCGAATTGCCGAATTGTATGCGAAAAAAGAAAATATCGTTTTGTTGTAGGTTTCAAAAACAGCGCGCGCTCGTGAGAATGTCGCCATTATTGATTGCGAATGCAGCGCGCGCGCACAATGCAGAAACAATTCAAAGACTAAAAAATATCTGGGGATATCTTGGGATTCTTTCACTTGTAAAAACCAAGCTTTCTAAATTGCCGACAGTAAATCCCTAGTCTTTTCGAAAAAGAACGTTGCGCGGAGGTCCAGTCTTACCACAAATCATTAATCTGTTAATTGGGATGTGACACAACCGCTGGGGACGCTGCCCGTGGTGCCATTTCAATAGTTTACACATTAACACTCGTATGATTGCAAAACAGCATTGAGCACCCATTATCTAGACAATGACAAGAAAATTATTCACAAGCGCATGTGATCGTGTCTCGTAATGTTACTTAGGCCTGTTTAAATACTAAACATTTCATTTTCGTTGCTACAATGTTCAGGACCCACATACCGCATGGGAGATTGGGAGAAGGTCTCATTCGCGGTCCAACTGATGATGTGATCCCGATGCGAACGGCAGAAAAACGTAGATAACCGCACAAGCGGCAAGCACGTATGTCCACCCCGCCATCTTCGTGATGTGCCTTCGCTCGGGGAATGTGCTATGGTTGATGAAATAAACAACGCCTATTCCACGAAATCAGCAGGAGACTGCCATTTGAAACAAAAGAGTAAACAATATTGGAAACGAGTTCGCGTGGGCCGAAAGGGAATGTGGGAAGCTGAGTATTGAGATATCATATAATTTAGGAAGAGTTCATCAACCATAGACTATTTTATTTTTTAGTACTGCAAGGGAGCCGAAAGATTCCTCTTTCTTCGTCACATTGTCGGCTATGAAAGATTGCTTTTCCTGTGATCGTGTCCAGGGTGCTGAATCAGAATAATTTGTTGTTCTCCCAACTTAGAACGAAGAATGTATCCGCTTCAAGACACAAGGCCCTCAATGGCAGCGAACAAGTGCAAAACTAGCCTTTAAGTAAAATACGTGAATTTGTAAAGTTTGTGAAGCGTTTTGCCTCGATCCAATTGTGCAAGTCCAGGTTCTGTCAACAAGAAAGACGTTTTTTTTTAACAATTGAGGAATAAGTGATTTAAGATGACAATCAAATGCGTAAAATCAACAGTCAAAACCGTCAAGCAACAAAAATTCAACCCGCTGTGACATTGATGTGAAATACACTCACAAGATAATCAAATATGCAAACAAATAATTATGGTGAAATATTAATACATCTCAATGTTATTTTTCTGAGTGATAGTTCTCTCTCCGCTACTTTTCTGCCGAAGCAACATTTCCTTGATCTATCATAAACAGCCTTTTTGAGACGGCTGTACATGTAATCCTAGTTGTAAAACACTAAGCAAACAAATAACCAGTTCAAAAAAAACCTTTCGAGTTGGGAGGGAAAATAGATGTGACCTTTTCATGTAGATACACTTTTACTTTCTTGATGATATATATTATATATATTAAATGTGAAGTGGGGAGAATTGAGTTTATCTTAATTAATTCTTTTCCAACATCGCTTGTGTGATTGACATTATGTTCCGGTATTTCGTGGAAATATTACGAAATAATTTATGCTTCTTGATTCTTTTCAAATCTATAGTCTAATCTTTATTATGAGGGCTTATTAATGATTGTCTCTTGGAGTAGCGCAAAAGCCGAAACAGAAAATTATCATAATCAGAAAGACAAAACATAAAAAAACTGAAACCATACAGTGAAATTCCGCTTCATCGTTGCGACCCATAAAACTGTATTCATACAGTGAGACCCCGTTAATAAGGACACCATTGGGACCCATAAAACTGTTTTCATACAGTAAAACCCCATCAATAAGGACACCATCGGGACCCATAAAACTGTATTCATACAGTAAAACCACACTAATAAGGAAACCAATCATAAAACTGTATTCATATAGTGAGACCCCGTTAATAAGGACACCATTGGGACCCGTAGAACTGTATTTAAACAGTAAAACCCAGTTAATAAGGACACCATGGGACCAGTAAAACTGTATTTATACAGTAAAACCCCGTTAATAAGGACACCAATCATAAAACTGTATTCATACAGTAAAACCCCGTTAATAAGGACACCATTGGGACTCATAAAACTGTATTTATACAGTAAAACCCCACTAATAAGGGTTCCAATCATATACACCTTTTGCTGTTCATTACCAGGAAATCTACATTCATTTGCGGCAATTTACGATCAATAACGCGAATATACATTCATTTTCGTCATAAAGCGCTCATTTGCGTGAACACAAATTTCATTAGCGATATTTACATCGCCAGTAACATTCAATCGCAAAGAGCGACAGTCATTCGCGCCTTTCGTCATTCAAAGGCGAAAAATATACTTTAATCTGCGTGTTTATTCGATCATTAACAAAAAATCTATAGACAAATGTGCGAATTGACAGTCATATGGATTTAACTTATATTTATTAGTGTTTATTGACATCTTTAACAACAAGAGTGAATTCAATTGAATTTATAGACAACCATTTATACGGACATGACATAAATTAGTGCGATTATACAAACATTTAGACCTTCTTTGCATTCATTAACCAAAAATCTTTTTTTAATAAAACAATAGATAATTTGAGTGTTTTTTTAATCAAACTGCTCGCAATCGGCCTCGACGTGGACAACTGGGAGAAGCTTGCCGAGGATCGCAGCAGATGGAGGTCTGAATGTGCTGCCGCACTCAACTCAGGGGAGTTAGAGCTGAAAAGAGAGGCCGAAGAGAGAAGGCAGAGGAGAAAGGCATCCGAAATTCGAACTGGATCAAACCCATCTCAGACGTCTGTCCTCGTTTGTCGTTCATGTGGTCGCACATGTGCTTCGCGCATCGGGCTTTTTAGTCATGGAAAGAAATGCCAACGTTCATCGCGCTGATGTCATGGACACTGACTGTCCGAAGACTGCCTACTACTAGATATTTTATAAGCTTTTGCATTCTGACAAAAGGTTATGCAACCCTTTCCAAACAAATAACGGTATAAATGTAGACAACATTGTACAGTTTTTTCTGTTCGGCAAGAAGAGGAAGATTATCTCCCGGTGGCGGACACATTGGGGGTCAACCCTTCCACAGCCCGTGGTTTCGTTGCTAGATACATACGAGAAGGGAGAATTGAAGAAAGACCACGAGGTGGAAGAAATGACGTAAGAGTAGATGACGAGATGAGAGACTGCCTAAACGATATCATCAACGACAACTGCCTTCTTACTCTCAGCCGTATCAACCAAGAACTAAGAAGGCGACTGCCCTTGAAACCAAGGATTTACGACCGCACGGTAGCGAGAACGCTAGATGGCATGTTGTTCCGTGTAAAGCTGGCAAGGCCCCTCCCAGCGGAAAGGAACAGGCCTGACGTTCTACAGAAGAGAGTAGACTACGGCAACTGGTTCATGAACCGTGGTGTCGTGCATCATTCGGTCTTTGTAGATGAATGCGGCTACAATATCTGGACCGCACGTCACGGGAGGGCAAGACAAGGAGAGCGAGCCTATAGACAGGTCTGCGGGCAGCGGGGGAGGAACATTACCGTAACAATGGCAATATCACCAATCAATGGTCTTGTATTCCACTCGGCAATTATTGGTGGCATGAACGCACAGCGGTTCAGTGACTTTCTTACGCAGGCTAGACTTAATCTCGACCCGGACGAGATGGTGATATTTATTTACGATGGAGCGCCACCACATCGCAACCCTGCCATACCCGGGCCCAATACAGAGCTGAACTGCTACCACACCTTTTTGAACATTGTGGAGCAGGCAATAAGCTCTCTTAAAGCGGCTATAAAAGCTGACATCTCAAGGCCAGAATTACAATCCCGGATGGGAGATAGGGGTGCGGCTAGAGACCAAGGCCTTGCATTGGGAGTTTTCCGTACGCGTTTGCTTTTGCAAGCGTTGCAGCGCAATATTGGTACTATAACCCCTGCTAAATGCGCTCAGTGGTACCGATTCATGCAAACATATTTACCACGATGTCTGAATGGTGAGGTGATCGAGGGCTAATGCTAAGTGCAGCGAAATGCTCTATGTAGAACTTTAACATGACTCACCGTTATTGAAATAGATTTTTCGTTATTGAATGTAAAGAACGCGCAAATGCTTGTATAAACCTAGTAATGTATGTCATAATCACGTGAATGACTGTCTATAAATGCTATTGAATTTCACTCTTTGTTATAAAGATGTTAATAAATATGTGTTGCACATAGTTGACTGTCAATTCGCCAAATTGTTTATCGATTTTTTGTTAATGGTCGAATGAAAACGCAGATAAAAGTATATTTTTCCCCTTTGAATGACGAAAGGCGCGAATGACTGTCGATTTTTGCGATTGAATGTTACTGGCGATGTAAATATCGCTATTGAAATTTGTGTTCACGCAAATGAGTGCTTTATGACGAAAATGAATGTATATTCGCGTTATTGATCGCATATTGCCGCAAATGAATGTAGATTTCCTGGTAATGAACACCGAAAGGTGTAACTGTATTTATACAGTAAAACCCCACTAATAACGACACCAATCATAAAACTGTTTTCATACAGTAAAACCCCGTTAATAAGGACACCATTGGGACCCATAAAACTGTGATTATACAGTAAAACCCCACTAATAAGGACACCAATCATATAACTGTATTTATACAGTAAAACCCCATTAATAAGGACACCAATCATAAAACTGTATTCATACAGTGAGACCCCGTTAATAAGGACATTATTGGGACCCGTAAAACTATTTTCATACAGTACAACCCCGTCGATAAGGACACCATTGGGACCCGTAAAACTGTATTTAAACAGTAAAACCCCGTTAATAAGGACATTATTGGGACCCGTAAAACTGTATTTATACAGTAAAACCCCGTTAATAAGGACATCCTTGAGAGCCATAAAACTGTATTCATGTTAAACCTTTCGGTTGAGCAGGAGAGTTCCCAAATACAGGAAATAGAGATCTAAGGATAAATGTCCCTAAAACACACTCGCAGTTTATTCATAAAAGATTCCGGAAAATATGGTGCGTATGGTTTTATAAGAACATTTGAGCATTTGCGAAAACCCTCCCTAAAACAGCGCATTCCATTGAAAAGAATCTAATAAGAGGCCAATAAACAGTTTTGTACACCCCCACTTTTCCAGGAAAAAAGGTCCACTTTTTGGGGGTTTCGTATTTTGAGCCGTTCGATTCCTGGGGGGGAGCGCAAAAAACTGACGCAGGGCAGGGAGGAAATGAGAGAGAAGGGGCTCGGTGCCCGATTACGGAACGGAGAGGGGTTTCCGCGATGATAACACCGAGTACCGCCTGCAAGCATGGTTTTTGCAGAATAGTCGAAGGGATTTTTTACTGTAAGTATCAGTTAAATGTAAAAACCAATAAAGATGATGATTTCCTACATGTCTTTTTGCATGCCTGGATGACGACTCATTCAAATTTTGCGGTCTTTCTTATCTAAGGGATCTTTTTTTAAAGCCACAAATATTTTTCTCCAATCTGAAAACATGTGGCAGGAGTTTTCGTCAGGAATAATGACTTGGCACTAGCAGTGGGTACCGGCAACTTTATTCCACTTACAACGTTAGCGAAGAGTTTCGTACAAGATGCGATATAACAAAGACGCACAGTACCCTTTTTAGGTACAACACGCCCTGGACAGAGTTTAAATGATATAGTTTGCAAATTCTCAAATAAAAATTAGATTATAATTATCGGCGAGGCGCGACGCACGAGCAAATGAAATCGCAGTTTTAGGTGTTTGGTAGAAAATTTAAAAAACTGTTGTTGCAAACCACTCTATTTTGCGTATATGAGTTCAGTCCCACTTGTCTTATATGACGAGCGGACAACCGAATCGATTCCAACACTCGATTTTTTTTTTTTTTGATAATTCAAATGAATTGATTTGGTGGTCCACTTTTCATATAAGACATCAAGACCTTATGTGCAATTCATGTCGTTCCTTCTAAAGTCGTTATGGTAATAATACAAAAACGTTATAGTGAACGTCGCGTAAAATATGTTGCTAAGCTACGAGTGACATAGAGGAGAGTATTTTTTACACTTATAATCCCAAATTGAAAATCCCTGTAGACACTAGTTGACACTAGACTATAGAGGTCAATAAACAAACCCTAGGTAACTCTATGATATTAGTAAACTTTTTTGGCTAAAGAGTATGAGGTAAACTTCAAGCTCCGTCTTCCTTTCAAGAGGGGACACAACTAAAAACAAGCCAAGTTGTCAATCAATTCTTCCATCAACTTTTGGCCCGCTAACATTAAACTATAATCAATTTTATCCAGAATGAACAAGTTCCTCTGCTAGCTTCTGCAGGTTTACCGCGTACTTGACGATTATGCTATGAATATTATTAATTGCATTTTGCGCATACCACTTACAAGACATACACCTTTGTCAAAAGACGTTATACTACTCTAAATGTTACCCTTGGAATTAAGCACTTGCCCACCCCCCCCCCCCATAGAAAAATATTGTATTACCCATAATGCAGTGTGGGAAAAAGAAGAAGAAAACGTGTTGACCGTCATGTTTGTTTCTGTGTGGTTTATTTTCGGTTTATTTTTAATGTTACTCGAGTTTTCACAAATTATAAGGTAACATATTGGGGGCTCAGACAAAGAAAACGGATTCAGAAGATGACTGAAGAACTTCAGCTTAGTATCGAAGAGAGTTTGTGTCGCTTGACGGCCGAACAGTTACACGAAGTGGAAAACTTTTTGAAGCTACACGAGGACGACAAACTATCTAGGTTGAAACGGGTCAGAAGGATCTCACAAGCTGTGGATAACGAGCTTGAGAGCAAAGGAGACCAAGCAGTCAGCTATCTGAAGGGATTAGAGGAGGTTATTTCGGCGATTTCTGGAGCAACGAAGCCCAAACAAGAAAAACAAGCCCAGCCAAACACGAGTGCAAGTGCAAGTCCGAGCGAGGAGCTCCAAGCTCTGAAGGATCAAATGAACAAGCTTATGGGTATGGAATCAAAGAAAGGTATCTACATTTCGGATATAAAGAGAGAAATGAAGATTTCTGGGCAAATTGGAGAGCCAGGACAGAAAGATAAGTTAAGTTTTGTCAGTCTCGTGAGACAAATTGACTCTGGACTAAAGAAAGGACACACAGAAGTTGAGGTGGTCGATGCAGTAATAAAGTCCATTTGCCCAGGAATGAGACTTCGCAGCTACTTGGAAGGTATTCCAAGCTTGACTCTGGCCCAATTAAGACACATTTTGCGCTCGCATTATCAGGAAAAAAATGCAACAGAACTGTATCAAGAATTAGCAATTTTGGCTCAAGCTCCCGGGGAAACCCCTCAGAGTTTTGTGATCAGGGCTTTGGATCAAAGGCAGAAAGTTTGTTTTGCGTCACAAGAGTCTGATAGCAAAATGAAATACGATCCCGAATTGGTGCAAGGACTATTTTTAAGAACTGTGGAGACTGGATTAATGGATGATGGTGTAAGGATGAAACTAAGACCATATCTACAGAACACAGATACCACTGATGAAGATTTAATCCAGCATGTAAATATTGTGGCATCGGAGGAGTTAGAGAGGAAATCAAAGTTAACCAAAATAACTAAGAAAGTTAATCAGCTAACAAGTGATAATGTCGAATCACAAGGGAATGGTGGACGTAAGGACAAAGGGAAGACTGCTCCAGCCGCAGTCTCAACAGAAGACCTGATCCTAGCAGAACTCAAGTCAGTGAAGTCGGAGATGGCCACATTGCGGGAGACAGTGGCCCAAGTGCAACAGGAAAGGGATGGCAATATTGATAATCGGGATATACATGTACAGAAGGCCAAGAGAGTTTGCAAGCAGTGTGAGGATAGCAATACGATTGATGCATGTGATCATTGTTTTTATTGCGGTTCATCTGAGCATTGGGCACGGGGATGTCGTAAGCGGAGACCAACACAAAACAAGGATTCGGGAAACCAGCACCGGCTGCCACCGCGGGACAGGCGGTAGCCGGGTCGCAAGTTGCTTCCACAGGAAAGTCCCAAGTATGTGTGTTATGTGGGCATCAACCATCTGGTAGTGATTGTTTAGTTCAATGTGCGGGTTGTAAGTCAGCATTGTACTGCGGTGTGCAATGCCAACGGGCTCATTGGTTGGAACACAAGAAACTTTGCACTGCGATACAAGAGTTACAAGCCAAGAAAAACAGTGAGTACGCAGAGCGAATTCAGTCTAGTGTATTTATGTCTCATCTCACTCCAAAACAACATGCTGTTATTTGTAAACTGGTAGGACCAAAATGCAAAGTTTCCTGCATGCTTAATGATATTAGCACAGAGGCCCTCTGGGATACGGGCGCGCAAATTTCAGTTTTATCTAAATCATGGGTCAATGAGAATGGTTTGAACACTGATTTACAAGATATTGAGACACTCCTGGGTCGGGATAGAAACTTAAATGTATCTGCTGCAAATGGCAGTGAGATCCCATATGAGGGATGGATCCCCATAACATTGAAGCTAGAATCCCATGGGTATACAGGGCCAGATGTAGAAGTACCTTTTTTAGTGACCCCAGGAGAGTTAGAGTGTCCCATCATTGGATATAATGTCATAGAAACAGTGATTAAAGATTTCCCAGGGGATAATAGCAACACCACAGGGAGCCCATTACAGGATATTATGAAAGGTGCATTTCCAGAAGTCAGAGGGGAGGCAGTTGGGGCCTTGATTAACTTTATCCAAACATGTGACAACTCAGAACCCTTGTGCATCTTAAAGTCACCTAAGAAGAGTGTCAGCATACCGGGGGGGCAGACCCTGAGAATTAATTGTCGTGCAAATACCGGCCCAGTCGAGGAGAAATGCCCAGTTATCTTTGAACCAGATGAAGACCAGACATTGCCTACAGGGCTAGAACTCTACCAGTCTCTATTGTCCATCCCGAAAGGGAAAGCTACGCGAGTTGACATTTACGTCAGTAATGCCACCAAGCATGATATCACCCTCAGGGGGGGGCACCATCTTGGGTAGTCTTAACCTTATCAGATCAGTTACCCCAGCAGAAGTGAAACTTAGTGAGATGAACTTGTCTGATTCAAGGGGGGTACACCCAGGTGAAACACAAGAATCCAGGGGGGCGACCATAGATTCATCACAGAGGGTCCCAGGGGTGGTGATTGGAGATCTGAATGAAGAACAAAAAAAGGAAGTCACTCGTCTGTTACAGGAAGAGGAGGAGACCTTTGCCCGTGATAGTCAGGATGTCGGTTGCATCGAAGACCTTGAGTTAAATTTAACCCTAATGGATAAGACTCCTGTTCAGAAAACATATGTCTCAATTAGCCGCCCATTGTATGCAGAAGTCAAAGGCTATATTGAGGACTTGATAAATAAGGG
The DNA here is from genome assembly GCF_932526225.1 of Nematostella vectensis. NCBI lineage: Eukaryota > Metazoa > Cnidaria > Anthozoa > Actiniaria > Edwardsiidae > Nematostella > Nematostella vectensis. The sequence continues at coordinate 1,560,030 of NC_064041.1, read as the reverse complement.
ATGGATTGTGAAGTCAAAGTCTTCCTACTCGTCGCCGGCTGTCTGCGTCCGTAAACGGGACGGGTCTCTAAGACTGTGCATTGACTATCGTGAACTGAATCGTAAGAGTGTTCCTGACCGTTTTCCCATCCCAAGGATTCAAGATGCATTAGACACCCTAGGGGGAAATAGTTGGTTTTCAGTACTGGATCAGGGACGCGCATATCATCAGGGTTTCATGGGGAAAGGCAGTAGACCATTGACTGCCTTTGTGACCCCTTGGGGACTGTATGAATGGGTTCGCATTCCCATGGGTCTTTCCCAGGCCCCCGCGGCCTTTCAAAGATATATGCAAGATTGTTTAGAAGATTTAAGAGACACCACATGTATCCCATATTTGGACGATATCATTGTCTTTAGTCAAAGTTTTGAAGAACATGTTAGTGATCTGAGGAAAGTTTTGCAAAGACTGCGGGAACACGGGATAAAATTGAAATCCAGCAAGTGTAAAATCTTTCAAAGGGAAGTTACATTCCTTGGACATGTTGTGTCAGAAGAAGGTTATCGGATGGATCAGGAGAGTATTAAGGCAGTTACGGATTTAAAGGATACGCCACCTAAGACAGTCGGAGAAGTTCGCAGACTTATGGGACTTCTAAGTTATTTCAGGAGATATGTACATAACTTTGCGACGTTAGCAGCACCCATTTATGATCTTTTGACGGAACCCAAGGGAGGTACAAGTACCAAATCGAAAAGTAGGTCGAGTAAGTCCTTATCACGCCAACCAGTCTCTTGGTCTGAGGAACATCAGCGAATACTGGAGACACTTATAGATACTATCACATCACCACCCGTTATGGCTTATCCGGACTACCAACAACCCTTTATTCTTCACACTGACGCATCGGAGCGGGGACTTGGGGCTGTATTATACCAACGCCAGAAAGGAACCTTGAGAGTCATTGGTTACGGGTCACGATCGTTAACTCAAGCCGAGCGCAATTACCATCTGCATTCGGGGAAACTCGAATTCTTAGCGCTAAAATGGGCAATTACGGAGAAATTTAGAGACTATTTGTACTATGCCCCTAAATTTACTGTCTACACGGATAATAACCCGTTAACATACATTCTGACCACTGCCAAATTGAATGCGACCGGACAGCGTTGGGTATCAGAATTGGCTGACTATAACTTTGTCATCAAATACAGACCTGGAAAGGCAAATGGGGATGCAGACGGTCTCTCGCGGATTTCACAAGGCATGGAGAAGTATATGGAAGAATGTCAGAAGACCATATGCCAAGAAGACATAGGAGCCACTGTGAATTCTGTAAAGTTCCAGGCAGGTGAAGATGGCATTCCGACTATCTCTTTGTCAGCATGCCTTGAAGATTCTCCCGACGATAATGTCACCTTAGGCACGCAAGCATGGTCGACAGAGGACATTGTGAGACTTCAGCGTGAGGATACAACAATTGGAAAGGTGATTGGTTTCATACTTAATGAGTCATTACCCAGCTTAAAGGAGCGAAAGAAGGAAACTCCTGAAACAAAGGCCATGTTACGTCACTGGAAGAAGTTGGAACTAGGTAAGGATGATATCCTTCGCCGGAGAATTGGACCACGTCTCCAATTGGTCCTTCCACGGAAACTTCATCATCTCGTTTATAAGGAATTACATGAGGAAATGGGGCATCTCGGTGCAGAGAGGGTATTGCAACTTGCGAGGGATAGGTTCTTTTGGCCCCGTATGCAACAGGACATTGAACACTATGTTACCTCTGTTTGTCGATGTATCAAGCAAAAACGACCGAAACATGCTCAACGGGCACCAATGCAGAGTATTCAAACAACAGCTCCCTTTGAACTCATTTCTTTGGACTTTTCACATCTAGAAAAAAGCAGTGGTGGGTATGAATATATCCTCGTAGTGATTGATCATTTTACTCGATTTGCCCAAGCATACGCAACACGGAATAAATCGGCCCCTACAGTGGCAGAGAAGCTGTATAATGATTACATCATGAGGTTTGGGTTTCCCCTTCGAATACATCACGATCAGGGGAAGGAGTTCGAGAACGATCTACATAAACATCTGGAAAAGCTTAGTGGGGTAGCTCACTCAAGAACCACACCATATCATCCACAATCCAATGGACAAGTCGAGCGTTTTAATCAGACCCTTCTTGCAATGTTACGCACACTACCAGAGAACCAGAAATCCAAGTGGAAAGATAGTCTTAACAAAGTTGTACACGCATACAACTGCACTCGAAATGACTCAACAGGATTTTCTCCTTTCTATCTACTTTATGGTCGCTCACCTCGACTTCCCATTGACTTAATGCTTGGTACCAGTTTGCAAGGCACTCCGCAACAGTATCCGAAATATGTGACAAAGTGGCGAGAAACCATGGAAGAAGCTTACAGGATCGCACGTTCTAAGTCGACAGCTCAAGCCGCGCGGGGTAAGAGGTACTACGAGAAGAAAGTGAGATGCTCATCACTTAAGCCGGGTGATCGGGTATTGGTACGAAACCTGTCAGAACGAGGCGGTCCAGGGAAACTACGCTCATACTTTGAGGATCAGGTGTTTGTGGTTGTGAATCAGAAGGGAGAATCGAGCCCAGTGTATGAGGTCAGACCTGAGAATGGCAAGGGCAGGAACCGGACTCTGCATTATAACCTCTTACTGCCATGTGATTATCTCATGAGTGACGTGATTACTCAGCCAAAAAGGAAAACCAAAACACGGAAACCTGCAACAAGGAACGCAGCAGAGTTGAAAGAGGAGTCGAGTAGTGAAGAGGAACCAGACTTTGTTTACGGTAGACAGGTTGGATATGCGCCCGACGAGAAAGAAGAAGCATCAAGCGAATCGGATGTAGTCCTGGGTCAGCAGGAGGAAGTATCAGGCGAGTCTGATGTAGCACCGGATCGGCAAGAGGAAATAGCATCAGGCGAGTCAGATGTATCTCTGGATCAGCAAGAGGAAGCTTCAGACGAGCTGGATGGAGCACCTGATCAGCAGGAAGGAGCATCAGGCGAGCTGGATGAAGCAATAGAGGAGCAGGCAAAGAGGGCATCACAGCAGCAGCAAGGGGAACAAGGTGATAGGGACAGCCAGGAGAACTATGCTAATGGCAGCATCATTGGACGACCCGAGCGGAATAGGCATCCACCTTTGCGGGTTACTTATGATGTTATTGGTCAGCCATCCTATTATCGGGGACTGGTCGCTAACCATGGTATAACTATAAATGAGTCAGCATGGAGTGCTTACGGTGCACCTCCTACACAAGAGTTACCATGTGCCACATGCGGGTTCAAGGCACCCTTCGGTTTACAGGTACCCTACGGTTATTCGGTACCCTGCAGTCTACAGACTCCCTACGGTTATCCGGTACCCTACGGTTTACAGGTACCCTACAGATGTCCTTCCTTCTCACCATGGACACCAGCAATGTAATTACAAGTACACTAGTACACTTACTTGACTTATATTTGTTTGTTTGTTACAAGAAAAAGAAAAGGAAAAAACGGTCTAGTTAGAGACACTAGTTGAATAATACTAGTATAGCCTAGCAAATAGTGTAGGTAACAAGGTGTAAGACCTTGAGCAGCATTGGGTATTTACGTGGCAATGACATTGTGCAAGAGAACTGTAGAGTAAAGAATAAGCAAGATACAGCTGTATGAAGAAACAAGTGGAAGCCATGGTTGGACTTGATCACCCTACACCATGCCTTCATGGAACTGAACATTGAAATAGTAGAGTAGTCAGATTTTTTTTTTCCTCAGTTGCATTGTAGTATTGAAACATACTAGTAACTTAAATGTCGAGGACGACATCTTTTCAGGGGGGAAGTGTGTTACCCTTGGAATTAAGCACTTGCCCACCCCCCCCCATAGAAAAATATTGTATTACCCATAATGCAGTGTGGGAAAAAGAAGAAGAAAACGTGTTGACCGTCATGTTTGTTTCTGTGTGGTTTATTTTCGGTTTATTTTTAATGTTACTCGAGTTTTCACAAATTATAAGGTAACATAAACTGAGAGCTATACCAATTCTTGGGAATATTCCAATATATAAACATACAGAAGTTATACTACTCTAAACTGAGAGCTATACCAATTCTTGGGAATATTCCAATATATAAACATACAGAAGTTATACTACTCTGAGTGATATGCCATTCTTGGGAATATTCCAATATATAAACATACAGAAGTTATACTACTCTAAACTGAGAGCTATACCAATTCTTGGGAATATTCCAATATATAAACATACAGAAGTTATACTACTCTGAGTGATATACCAATTCTTTGGAATATTCCAATATATAAACATACAGAAGTTATACTACTCTAAACTGAGAGCTATACCAATTCTTGGGAATATTCCAATATATAAACATACAGACGTTATACTACTCCAAACTGAGTGATATGCCAATTCTTTGGAATATTCCAATATATAAACATACAAAAGTTGTTCATGCAAGCGGAAAATGTCGATTGTCTAACTCAAGTTCTACGACCGAAAGGTACCATGGGTCTCATTATATTCCATCCAAATACAGGGGAATATGGATTGCATCGCTGGAGAGTTCATTTATATAACCTTCATGCTTCTAAAAAAAATTACCCATAAGCAACTAGCTGTCCTGGAACTGCCATTATATAAAGATACAAGACGTATTCTTCTCTAAACTGAGAGCTATGCGAGTTCTCGGGAGTATTGCAATATATAAACATACATACACGTATAAACTAAAGGCTATAACAATTCTAGGTAGTATTTAAATATATAAACATAAGGGACGTATAATAATCTTAGCTAAGTGCTTTGCCATTTCTAGGGATTAATGTAAATTTCGAAGGACAACTCGTTCTTTTCGATTTTAGTGATGAAAAAAACATGTTGGCGTGCGCGCTTTGACGTCAATGGCGCAGAGACGAGCCGATCAAAACAGAACATGCTTTTCACAGAATGAAGTGAAGCGAAGATACAATTCGCTTCCCCAATTCTAAGTGTTGGTACTTCCATTACTGTCATACTCATCCTAGAAAACACCAGGAAAGAAAAATAACTTTTTGGTGAAAGTATTTTTCGTTACTACGCTTCGCATGTAATTGGAAAAATCGATCTTCGGAATAAGCTGATGTTTTGTCCTATCAAGAAGAGTCAGCAGATCTTCACGGCAGCAGTAATCGCTCGACACTTTCACGAATTCCTTAATGAATGAAACATTGTGATCACAATACAGATCGGAGTAGACAATTAGGACATCTTCATCTTTTGGCTCCTTTAAACAAGGTATAACTTTGAATATTTCATCGTCATAGCCATTGCAGCTGGTACGATTATGAATAAGTAAAAGTACTTTTGGCTTTCCATTCAAGTGTGGTATCCCACACATAAGTCCGACCAGAGCCTCAACGCTGACTTTCTCCTCTCTTGACAGAAATACGTCTTGTCCATCACTACATGACAATACAGCCAAAATGACTGAATTATAAGGACTACGGATGCCTTTCAACTGTTCTTTTAAATTAGACAATTTACTTTCATTCGTTTGAATCGTATTTATTTCACTTGAACGTATTTCGTAACCAATAGTCCGAAATAAATAATCAAGGTCATCTTCGTTCTGATATACTTTTGATTCAAAATTGAAAATCATGGCTAAACCCTTCCGTTTTGATTTCATATTGTATGTTTGTTCGTCAGCAGCAGGGTCAAACGCCAGAGAAAACGTAAAGAACGGTTTTAAAATGTCTCCATTGTGTAGAACAGGACGGAAATATACTTCGGTGGGTTCTTCCATCCGGGAGCGCATGTCTTCGTCGATATGCAATACCGTTAACTTGTGTTGATGTTCAGGTTTATTCAGGGTAAGATTGCTATTGTGAGATAGAAACAGCTCTCTAAGACACCCTATCTGCCAGACGTATTCAGGGACTTCACTGATGTTGTTGTGTGCCAAGTTCAAATTGGTTAATTTATTCAACTGTGCAATACTTTCAGGTATTGAGGTAAGCCTGTTATTGTTCAAGTCTAACTTCTCCAGGGACACCAGACGAAACACTTCCTCAGGGATAGATGTCAAGTTGCCTTTTGTCAGTGAAAGTGATTTAAGACTTTTAAGCTTGGCCCACTTGTTTGTACAATCAAAGTCACGCATTGTCAGACCACATAAGGTCAATGATTCTAACTGCTTCATTTCAAAGAGGGACATTGGCACTCCATTTGAAAAAGTAAGCTCCAATTCTCGACCACTTTGAGTTGTTTTACTATCGAGCTTTTCCTTGGGCCATTTTATGCAAAGCATCAAGTCTTTAATAATTTTCTCGTTTTTACTCGAGCCAAAGATTGCAATTCTCAGTAAATGCCGCTTATTACTTGAACTTGCGTTCAGTAGATGAAGAATGAAGGCGAATTCTCCAGTTGCTGGATGTAATTCAGCAAGGCGTATTATGTTTAGATCCTGGTTGAACTGTCCGCCAGGAGCCGCTTGCTGCTGTTTCGTGTCGGGTCTACAATCTTGTCTGTTTACTAGAGGGACCGAGTTAGAATCCCCTTGTTCTTCTTGTTCTTGTCTACAATCTTGTTCGGTTGGGTCTACCATTGGGACGAATACCGAGTTAGAATCCCCTTGTTCTTCTTGTTCTTCTAGTTCTTCTGGTTCTTCTGGTTTTACTGGTTCTTCTGGGTTTTTTTTTTGGATTGGTGATTGGATATGCGTCATCAGCTCCTTCTTAAAGTCGAACGGTCGATTGAGCTTCTTATATGTCCAAGCGCAGTTAATAACAAGTATAACAGCACAAAAAACAAGTAAAATGTAATATATACACAGTGTAACGGAGAAGTATGAACTGAGGACATTGTAGCACGTGAAGCGAGAGTATTTTTCGTGGATGATATGATCAGTGTTACAATTGATTTGCTCCTTCAATTGTTCGTGAAAACAGGCGTTAACCACAATGAATGCTAAGGTTAAAAGGCACTGAAAAAATGCCCGAATAGCGTATAATAAACGCAGTGTTATTCCCCTTGTTGAATTGATATCTGCTTTAAATTTTGTTATGCTCTCTGATAACCCCTTGATCTCATCTGCGTCTGGCCTTGAGCTGGACTCGACACCATACTGCTCTGAGACACCTGCTTCTTGAGTTTGACAACTAACTGAAAACATTTCGATCTTATCTGGATCTGGACTCGAGCTGGACTCGACACCATACTGCTCTGAGACACCTACTTCTTTAGTTTGCCGCGAAAATAGTTGTTTAAAATCTATATCTCCTTCTTCTGTAAAAGAAACGTGCTTTATGTCCGAATCTAATAATTCAGTTCCCCATAGTGAGTTTGCTATAGCTAGAGATGTACCAGACACGTTTGAACATTCCGTCAACAGATTTAAAAAACACTCAAACATTCCTGACGTGTCAGGCCACTTGAGCCAGAAGTTATGGACAACTAGCAATAATATTGCCTCCCCGAAAACAATAAGAGGGAAGTATGATGTAAACAAGTGGACAGCTCTCTGGTTGCATTCCGCTTCTACAAAATCATACTGATTTCTGTCTTGAAGATTTGTCAACACCTTTCTCTCTTTACTTGTGGAAGTAGAATTAGGGTTATACAAGGAAGCAGTGCTGTAGCCAACATTCTGGGCACTTTGATTTATTTCCGGGCGACAATCGGCAGGCAGACAGACCAACCTTCCACTGGATGCTTGCATTAACCCGGCCAATACAGCAACTACAAGCATTGCAGCTATAAGATAATCCGTGAGCACGTCCCACCATGGCTTAAGAAGTCGATAGGCAGAGTTGCTTGCTTCAAATCGTGCGAGTTGCTCTATGGGAAACATCTTTGTGCTGCTGGTAAATGAAAAAAGAGAAGCCTTGTGTTAACATTAGCCGTTTACCAAATTATTACCTGGATAACAAGAGGCTTTCCCTAGCGATTTTCAGTGTTATAACTATTCGCGGTTTTTGCTACTCGAGCTGTTGAGTTTTTTCCGTCCGAGGCAAAAAGTGCTAAAAAAATGGAAAGGAAAGCTCTTCTAGCAGGGTACCAAATAATGGGTGCCGTTTGTCAATTCAGCGTTGGGAACAAGGCAAAGGAGGTTTGGTTTGCAGTCGTTTTGCGTCATAGTGGAGCCAGCGCGGCCGCAGGCCGTGCGCGGAGCTCCATAGGTATAGAAATATGGTATAGCTATGCGACTTGGTTTTGTGGTCATCGCGCGGGTATCCTGTGGTGTCACAATCCATTTATCCATCCATCCAGTCAATCGTGCAACTCCCAGGTCCCCTTGGTCTTACGTTTTTAATTTTTTTTTTTACCGCCATCAAAGTTCGTATGTTCACAGCAAAAAAGGCAGATTGAAAATAGTATTTAATGAGAAAATATGCGGATTCAAATGGGCTGAAATCTTTGAGGAACCGTTTTGTCTGAAGTACGAGCCGATAGTAAAATCTACCCTAGTGTTCGTGAATCCGTTGTCCGCAGCAAAAAGGACTTCTTAGAGGCTCTACATTACCATTCTTATAACATTCCTTCACGTCTATATATATGGAGATCTATAAGGAGATCCTGAGAAGAAAGGGCCTTGGATTTATGTATGTTTTCAGCTATAAAAATAATTCACTTGTGTCGACGAGTTTCTTGCTAGCAGAAAGTCGACAAGTTCACAGTTTACAACAAAAAGCGAACACAAGCGACAAACAGAAAGCGACAAAAAACAATGCCAAGGTGAGTTTTGAACGACGGTTTTTATTGAGAATATCACAGTTATTTTTCTTTTATTGTTGTGCTTTTATAATGCTCGTTTCTTCGTGTTTTTTTTTTCCAGAACCAATCGCTCAAGCTAAAACACTGTACCAGTTTGACGTCAAGATGTCATATCAAAGTCATCTATCCCTGTTTTGATTGGCTTAAATACCATCTACTTGAATTCCGATTGGCTTATGATTTTGGCGTGCACTTGAGTGGTTTTTATTCTACTGGCAATCGCCATGAAAATGTTAAATTCGTAAATACTTACACGTTCTATAAATTCAGGCATATATTCCTCACGGTAAGAAAGAATTTAACGACAGAAATATGTAGTAGTCTAGTTACTGTTTCAATGTCACTTAGCTTGTTCGATTTATACATTTGTTTATAGAGTTTGCTTTGAGAATTCGTGGTCTAAATCAAACAATTTGAGCATAACAACATCCTTTGATGTTCTTCGTTCTCTCTATACTTTATTGACTGCGTTGAGATGTTTAATAAAGGCTGACAAATATCATCCTATCATTTATTGCTGAAGAAGACCTTTCCTGTCTTTATATTCTGTGTATTTAAGCTTCTCGAAGATACAGCAACTTTTTTAATATTATCATAACTACAAATTACTTATATATACTATATATTTTACTATATATTAACTTTACAGTTACAAGAGAATTTTCTCATCGAAAATAAAAACACAAAATGCAACCTCTATTACCTATATTCTTTTTGCTTAGCTCTCTCCCCCCCCTCCCTCCCTCTCTTGACTATTGATATTATTTGCCGTTACCTCTCTGCACCCTAAATAAATTAAAATAGGTAATAGGTTTGAAATTAGACATTTTCAATCAATTTGTTCTCCTCCTTGCATTTAATTTTGGAGTAGCATTAGCATATGTGGATCCAGGTTTCTATACAAAAAATGCAGGCCACAATCCAACAGGGTGGAGGCACCAATGTCTAATGCATGACTGGAGGTATATTTGTGAATTCTAATTTCCTTGGCGATGGAGTATCACCAGTAATAAGTGATATATTAACCTTCCATATGGCACCTGAAGTGTATCTAACTGTATCATTCTTTTTTTGGAATGCTTTTGCATCCATCATTTGTTTCTTTGCAAGAGCAAAGCTGGTCAGAATGTAGCTTTGATACAAGTGTACATTCATGAAACTTCTATCAAGGGAAGGGGTATATTTGTGGAGTTTAGTTTCAACACATTTTTCTGAATAATCAGTTGTGGTACATGAAAACTACAGTAGTGGGTCTATGGGGGGGGGGGGGTGGTAGGGGGTTTAAACCTCCCCTTGGGCTTCCTTTTTCATTGTTTTCAGTGTATCTTTTCACCCCAAATTCGTTACGAAGGTAAAATAATGACGAAAATTTTTGGGCCAAATCCCCCCCCTCTAGGCAAAAAGCTAGATCCGCCCCTGAATTACAGTATGACATTTAAATCTTTGGAATGCTGTTACATCCTTGATATATTCTTCACAAGGTCAAAGCTTGTTAGAATGGTGTTTTGATAAAAATATACATAGTGGAAATTCTTTAAAGGGAAATAAGAATTGACCATTAGACTCTTGAAAAAACATTCTCGTCAACTAAGACACCTTGAACTTTAAAAGCCTTTTTTCACATCAAGTTTTAGTATTTTGTTAACTTTCATACTGCATATTTAATATTATTGAATGAGTGCTTGCTTGATCCATTTGGAGGGGCCAATACAATTCATAATCACATGGCAGTAAAATTTGACATCTTTTTAATCTCATTAAAAAAACATTCTAGAGACACCAAGATCCCCTCTAAAACTACCCCTATCAGTCAACACAAAAAGGTGTTAAATGCTGGCTCTGCTTTTAGGTAGTGCCTAAATCTATATATTATCAAAAACATTTGTTATAAAAGGGCTCATTCTTTTTTTCAAAGTCCGTTTCAATTATTATTATTTTTTTTAGGGGGGGGGGGGGGGCGCCCAATTGTGTCTGGTTTGCAGGGAATCAGAATAAAGTGGGGGAAAACGCACCGCCGGCGCTCTCATTTACCTGGCGTGGTACGAGGTAACGCATAGCTACAGAGCTCGCTGGAGGAGAGAAAACAAAGCAAATACAACCAGCTGAGGTGGGAATACGTGGTTTACTCAACACAAACAAAAAAACTAGATATCACTGCGGGTAAAAATTTTCCTAGAGCCTGAGCTTCTTTTTGAGTAAACTAGACCCTGCGCGCAGAGTCTAGTTTACCTAGGATACCAGAAGGATAGATCAATTCATTGGGCCCCTGTGTTGTGACATGTATGACAAAGATCTTAAAAAAGGCGTCTGGTCCAATTCTTTATTCCCGTTAGACATTGTCTGAAAGCAGAGCTCCAAAACAAGAAGCAAAACAGATAGGATTAAGTTCGAAACTATTAAAAACACTAAATTTTCAAGCTTCTTTGAGAATTGGGCAGATAAGAAATAGAGAATGGTTTTGAAGCAAAAAACTTTTCAGGTTAAGGTTTAATTATACTTATCTAAAGGAAGCGTTCTGAGAGACCAGCCAAATGTGGGCAGGAGCCTCTAAAAGATCCAGTGGTATGGTAGCTTATGCACTAGTCATTCGAAACCCCCTACCCCTATGGTCCTGGGGGAGTGGTCTCAACGTGGGGGGCTAGAGCACTTTTGAACAAGAATCTGTTGTGAGGGGGTGGTCGATTGACAGATTTTGACTTAAACTTGTACCCACCTTGGGGGAGTGGGGACAAACAAAAATATGACCTGAGGCCACTGACTCATGGCTTTTTGTCTAAAAAAGTTTAGTTGAGGGTTAAAACCAAATCACCCACCCTTTTCATCCTCGGGGACCCAGGACGTTGCGGAGATCGGGCACACAAGGAGCACACGAGAAAGAAAGAGGATTGAAAGACGCCCTGGGCAACTGCTCTGTAAAAGCTATTTTTGGATAGGCTTTCTAATCCAATTAGTCGCCTTACTAGACCAGGCGCCTTTTGCCAATTAGCACCATCACTTATTGACAGAAACTGTAAAAACAGTCTCGAAATTTACACATCGAGAGAGAAAAGAAAAACTATACGCTAAACATAAACAGTATTGGGAAGATTCTATTGAAAGGCTAGATAATTCAAGGGTTGTGTCAAGTTTGAGGGATTTGACTTCAACAATTTGATTAACCTTTGACGTACAAAAAAAATCCGATCGAGAAATCACGTGCATTCGAAATGAGTATGAGCCTCGTCATAGACTAGAAGTACTACGCCTTTTCTGTAGTATATTTTGTGTCACAATGATGCACGAAATCTTTCATTTCTAACAAGGACCTCAAGGCTTGCGAAAATAATTCGGTAGTCGGTGGTCCACTCTTCGATAATCCTATCGATTTTAGGGCATTCTCAGATGTACTCAGAAGGTATATTACCTGCTATTTCATAATGGAGCTTAGCGGGCAAAGACATGATAGGATATTGTGCCCAAGTTTCTCCCTGCTCGTGCAACCCTTCCCAGACTCCAGGCAAAATCTGACCGTGAGGCTTTTACCAAACCGAGTAGGTCGTTGTTATTTAGTAGTTTAGGTGTTTGTGAAGTGTTACTACGCGTGGGGTCTGTCTGCTTTTCTTACTAATAAGGAGCGCTCTCATTGGTCTCATTTTGATTTAATTTTATAATAAGACCACATAGTAAACAACACAATTTCTTTATGCTATTATATCTTTTAGACAAAAATACTTCGGTGCCAAATAAGAGGCTATATAGAATATCTGGATGTACATCAGGATATATTTCATTGGTAGCAGTCTAGTATCATCATGTACTTATTTTCCTATTCCTCACACACTAAATGCTATCTCTTTGGGGTGTAGAGGGCATAGGCTAGCATAGAGAACAAAGTCACAGCAGGGCTGGAACTGTAATAGAATTCAGGAAAACCAAAATATGTTTGGCTGTAATGTTATCTCTTTTTCTAAAAATTACTTTGACAACCCTCGATGTACTATATCTTAGGAGTAAATTTGCTGTTACACTCAAAAGGAGCCATAATTGTAATAACAGTACTGTATAATTGTTTTCAATTGTTCATGGCAATGTTATATGTTATAAGCGCAAAGTAAACGATGAGATATATTTATGCTATTTGAAGTCAAATTAGAAGGCTATAGAATATCCACATGAATTTAAAATATAACATAAACACTACTAACACACAATCCTCTACCTTGAGGTAATTTCCGGCCGTTTCCAACAGAATGACTTAAGCGCACTTTTTTTTTTCCGGATACTACCGTCCACATGTTTACGTATTCGTAACGGATAAATAACATTTTATTTTTTTCAATTTTCTTCTGGGGAGTGTTTCAAAAATTTCCGAATAAGGCCGGAAATAACGCTGGATACGTGTGGACGAGAGCCGGATTCGTTAAAAAAAATTGCTTTTTCACAAATTTCCGGATACCTGTGGACGTGGTCTAAAGCTCAATATAGGATATTTCTTCTCGCGGAGTCTGTTTTCTAGCGGGTTCTTTTTACGATAAACTACGAGCAGCATTGTTATTAGTTATGATCTCTTGGTTTACTAAAGCATTCCATGAGTTTTAGCCGAACGCAACCCGGGGAACCGAGACGAGCGTTGTGCTTTGCTTTGTCTTGGCAAAACAATATCAAAGGACACCCTCGGTGAGCTCGTGGAGTGCTTTTAATTAATAAACACAACAAAAGATGTTCTGAACGTATTTCTATAAACAAGCAAAAATGATACTATCTAAGAACAACAGATATTCTTAGTTATAACAGTGACATAGGTTCAACTTTAACGAACATTTTAAACTAACTTTGACTAACATCTAAGGATGCATCCCTTTTAGGCAATGTAATTTTAAAAGCTGACTTTCCATGCTAATGTATTGGAAATTAATCATCGATTATAACAATAATAATCATTGCTTTATTATTGTTATTTCATTATAAGCGTAATCATAGTTTGAGATCTATTTTGCATTTAGAACGAAAATGGCTTAAAACATGTACCCTTAAACGCAACTATTATTTTGGAACGTATAAGACAACTAAGTTTTTCAATTCCAACAATACTATTTGGAACAGACCATTTATAAGTGATGGGGTTGGGTCGTTTCTAACATGCACGATTTTTGGGTCAGATGGCACGAGTACGCTTCATAAATCTTGTACAAGAAACAAAAGAATAGTGCAGTGAAAATCGAAACACAGGCAAAAATGCTGCATCTTATTACAACCCAATAAAATGCCATGTTAAGGTAATCAAGACAGCAAATTTAATATTCTGTATTAAAGTGGAATACCGGTACAGCAATTGACAAACGTCAGATCAACACAACTAAACACGTGTTTCTCAGTGGCTCGCTCACCTTGAAATGCAGAGCAGAGGTGAGTACTCAGTGGCGCAGATAGTGGTTATCTTGGCTTGATTATCTATTATACAAATGTCAAGCACAAATTGCTTAATAATTATCTCAGTGTTTGTATTGTTTTGATTGTTTCTTTGCTGAGCTTTGTGGATCGAGTCTTTCGATCCGGTGATTGTTGGTTTGTGTCTAACAAACCAGTGATGTCGGATTGAGTCTTTCAATCCACGAATAAAATTGTAAATTGCCCAAAACAAGGGCATTACTGCTTAATGCATTAAGCTTAATGCATTAGTGCTTAATGAAAAAGCGCAATTGTACTCACTTTGAATGGAAAAACAGATATTTCTTGTTGTCGTGGGAAAACAAAATGGCTGCCTCACTCACGCCACGAGAGCCCTTAAAATCCAGGTGATAAATACGACAAATATGATTGGCTACCGAATGATACTACCGAACTTCCCAAATTGCTTGCTTCGATTTGATTAGTTGCCGAATGACACTGCGATTTGTCCCGATTCATCGGCTACGATTTGATTGGCTGCCGAATGATCTATTGTCTAACAGATTTGAGTTAACAATGAACCCCCTCTCGGACCACCCCAACACCTCCTGGAGATCTTATCTCCACGAACTAATAAAAGAATGCTATGCAAATTGTCGGCGGCAACTAAAGTATGGCTGTTTCGTTCGCAATTATGCAAAAAATATTTCGTCCATCACAAGTCTGTGGGCGGAACGTCTTGCATATCGGTTAGAAAGGAAACTTGGTAGAGAAACCCACAGCGTAAGACACGTCCGTCCGAGAAATTTAGTTGATTTAGCCGAATCATTCACTAAATTTTTTGCGACTGAATCTTATCGGCTGAATGATTCCGCCCCGATGAGATTCAGTCGCAATAAATACCTCGACTCACACAATAATTCTTTTCAAATACCATTACGGGATCGTTCTGTATCTTATAAATAGCATTGGGTGTAGTTAAGATCTTGTAATGATTGCAAGAAGGTAAAAACTTGTTCAAATATAAAAGAACTCACCGAGAGAAGCAGAGGTGACCTGAAAAGGGCGCCAAATGAGCAAACGGTGACCAGATAAGTCTATAGGGGGATTCAACAATTGATACCCTTTGCCTCTTCCTGACGTCACCGGAAATCCTAAATGTTATTTACTGGGATACGCTTTGATGGTCAATACAATCAAAACTGAAGCGTTCGATGGACCGCCCGTTAAGCCATCCAAATATTGAAGAACTTTCACAAGAAGTCCCTTATTAGAGTTGGGGTAATAATCACTGCACATTTGGGTAATAATCACTGCACAATGGCCGCAGGTTTTACACCCCAAGCACCAACTGGGAGACCGCGGTGATCCTAGATACTAATCCCTCAGAAACTAAACAGATACGAGCCGATAGTAAAATCTACCCTAGTGTTCGTGAATCCGTTGTCCGCAGCAAAAAGGACTACTTAGAGGCTCTACACTACCATTCTAATAACATTCCTTCACGTCTATATATATTGAGATCTATAAGGAGATCCTGAGAAGAAAGGGCCTCGGATTTATGTATGTTTTCAGCTATTAAAATAATTCACTTGTGTCGACAAGTTTCTTGCTAGCAGAAAGTCGACAAGTTCACAGTTTACAACAAAAAGCGAACACAAGCGACAAACAGAAAGCGACAAAAAACACTGCCAAGCTGAGTTTTGAACGACGGTTTTTATTGAGAATATCACAGTTATTTTTCTTTTATTGTTGTGCTTTTATAATGCTCGTTTCTTCGTGTGTTTTTTTCCAGAACCAATCGCTCAAGCTAAAACACCGTACCAGTTTGACGTCAAGATGTCATATCAAAGTCATCTATCCCTGTTTTGATTGGCTTAAATACCATCTACTTGAATTCCGATTGGCTTATAATTTTGGCGTGCACTTGAGTGGTTTTCATTCTACTGGCAATCGCCATGAAAATGTTAAATTCGTAAATACTTACACGTTCTATAAATTCAGGCATATATTCCTCACGGTAAGTAAGAATTTAACGACAGAAATATGTAGTAGTCTAGTTACTGTTTCAATGTCACTTAGCTTGTTCGATTTATACATTTGTTTATAGAGTTTGCTTTGAGAATTCGTGGTCTAAATCAAACAATTTGAGCATAACAACATCCTTTGATGTTCTTCGTTCTCTCTATACTTTATTGACTGCGTTGAGATATTCAATAAAGGCTGACAAATATCATCCTGTCATTTATTGCTGAAGAAGACCTGAAAAGGGCGCCAAATGAGCAAACGGTGATCAGATAAGTCTATAGGGGGATTCAACAATTGATACCCTTTGCCTCTTCCTGACGTCACCGGAAATCCTAAATGTTATTTACTGGGATACGCTTTGATGGTCAATACAATCAAAACTGAAGCGTTCGATGGACCGCCCGTTAAGCCATCCAAATATTGAAGAACTTTCACAAGAAGTCCCTTATTAGAGTTGGGGTAATAATCACTGCACATTTGGGTAATAATCACTGCACAATGGCCGCAGGTTTTACACCCCAAGCACCAACTGGGAGACCGCGGTGATCCTAGATACTAATCCCTCAGAAACTAAACAGATACTAAAAACAGGGGAGGGGGCACTACATAAAAAAAAAAAAAATAGCTATTTTCATTAATCTTGTATCTTGTACTTTTACTCCTATAGGTAGCTTACGCTAATACTAGGAGGCATTAAGCAAGCAAGCACTGTCACTGGGGGTGGTCACTGCCAGAGGGTTTATTGCGTCCCCAGTGGTTCTTTTACGTCCCTTCGGTTCAGGTTTTAGTTACAGCTTGAAGAGACGGGACCTCCGGTTTAGTGTCCTTATCCGAGAAGACTGGAAACACGGGAGAATAACTTCAACTCACTTGTGGCAAATTCGATTCAAGGCAGGAACCCGGAAAAAATCCCCAGTTTGAGCCAGGATTCGAACCTGGGCCACAGCGGTGAGAGGCCAACGCGCTAACACACTAGGCCACCCGTGCTTCCCGTGGCCACCCGTGCTTAATGACAATGTCACGAATCTCTGGAATGCGCTGGTTACATAACCCCAGATTGTAATAGATGTTTATTTTAAAAAGTGTGAATTCTCTTGTGATCTTGTTATTTAAAGAAGCGCTAGCAGTGATTTATCCACATTCGCAAGAGATAAAAAAAAACGGTAGGTCGTAAAATTGATTATCTTCTCTCCCATTTTTGCGTCGCCGAAGCCTTTTTTGGTCTATCTTGTTCATTTAGATTCTTCGGGACCTTATGTATATATTCGTAGGTGTTTTATTTTCCCCTGGACTTTCCGTTTGTATATCTTATAGCGGAGGCCGCGCAGCGCGCGGAGCCCCATAGGTATAGAAATGGTCCGTCTATAACTAGGCGACTCTTAACAGCGGTCATATCGCGACGCATGCGTAAGAGCAAAGTCCAAGCGTGGCTAATTTGCATTGATAAACACGGCTTTGACAAGCTTTATGTATTGAGCTGAAAATACAATGAAACGTTTTTGGAGCAGCTAAGAAAAGCGCTAAACAGCTAAGGCTCAAATTTTCACAGTTAGTTCTTGTTGATATTTTCTATGCATTTCGAGTTTATAGTTCCGCAATCCTGTTTATATTTTGCACGGCGACGTGATGAAGTTTGCGAAAGTTTGTCTTGCCGTCCTTGTTTTGACTGTATGTGTTTGTGTCCGTGGTTCATTTGGTGGAAAGTGTGAGAAAAGTGGAAAAACGAGGTCAACAGAAGACAAATGTAGTGGCATGCCGTGTTATCATGCTGATAGTCGATTGGCAAGGGCTGCTGGCATCCGGGAGGGGTCTCTACTATGCCTCGCACATCGGAACGAAGCGACCAAAGAAGATAATAGATGCTCGTTTCCCCTTTCTTCGCCGTCTCAAACACACATTTCCTCGCTCAGGGACCTTCCAAGTAGGCTTTACGACGCAGTAGACGCCCTTGGAAAAGAGAACATTCCAAAATATCGTTCTGGAACTAAGTGGTGCTCGGCATGTAAAAGAAATGGAGAAGCAACCCTAAAAGAAAAAGTCCCCGAAAAATACGTCCCCCCAGCAAAAAGACAAGTACGCTTAAATTATTCTAAACCATTTATTATGAATAAAAATAATGAAGATTTTAAAAATATTTTTTGAATTTAATCATACATTTTTTTTAGTATTAGGAAACATTAAAGTATACATATTATTACTTTTACAAATACAATCCCAATATACCTAACACGCAATGGTAATATTCAATTATAATATGAAATACCCTTTTTTAATGTGACTTCTTTAAAATGAACCAAACCCTTGTTTGATTCACACAATCCTTTTCTGCCTTTCCAAAATAAAGACTCTTTTCAAGCCACTTATATATCATATTATCCTCTATTTTTAACAGTGCAAAAAAACAGACAAGCCACTCACAGAAAATGAATGTCCCACTAAGTCAAAACTTAACAAGGCAAGTAGATGATAACATCACAACTTCCATATTAAAATTAAGGATTTAAAGTATATACAGACCGTTTTTTTCTGTTTCTATTTCTAATAGGTAAATCTTCAAAGGAAGGGGGGTGGGGGGGCTTACTGCAACATCTTGGATCGTGCCATGCAAGAAACAAGAGTTTCAGCAATAATTTTTTAATTGCATCTCCCTTTGCTCAAGTTAAATGCCCACCTCATGGGAATGCTGGGTAGACCCCACCTACCATGGAATTCCAGTCTTTCTTTATTACCACCCTAACAATCATGCATACTATTTGAAATGATGATGATGATATATTATAAAATTTCTAAAATGTATATGATTGTATATTATAATAGAATGATGTAAAATATTACAATTCTTCAATAAGTATATATGTTTTAATTTTCCAATTTCAGATTTGCATGATAGCAACATCACCCGTTTTAAGGCTATGCCAGTCTATCCAGGACGCAAAAGACAACCTAGAAAGTGATTCAGTCACAGTTACCAGACTCTCTGCCATCCTTGCAAGGCTGGAACAAAACATAAGGATGATATTTTCGAGAATGGAAAACCTCAATGCAAGGCAGACCATAGAGACCAAATTTGGTCTGGTCGAGATAGACAATGAAGGCAATGTCCAAATAGATAGCAGTGTTTGAGAAAAGATGTTTGTTTCTATCAATGAGCTAGATCAGTTAAAAGGTATCCTATTGTGACAGCTACATAATACACTATAATGCTGGCCCCCTGGGCCATTCCCCTGGATACGCCCCTGTACTCATATTGTTATCATACTTTTCACAAAGGTGAATGCTTTTTTTTCTATCAGTTAAAATGCAAAGTATAGTAGTAGGGCCCTAGGTTAGGAAAGTATATTTATGGTATTGTATTGTACACAAACATAAAACATGATTATATTTCATTCCAGATCATTCATTTGAGGGCTTGATAACACAATTTCAATCTTCACTATATGAATATTATGAAACCAATGAAGGCCCACCCTTGTACTCCCCTGTTGATGCGAGACTTTGTGGAAGAACATGCATGTGGATTGTATGAAATTATTCTAAACTTAATTATAAAAGATACCACTTCAAAAGAAAGGACTGTTGCCCTTCTTCACATCCTAGCATACTACAGGTATAATCTATCTAAAAATACAGCTGATAAAGAGGGTTTGTTTGAACCCTCTAAAAAACAAATGCTATAGGCCTGTGGTATCACATAAAAATTCGCTTGACATGTACTAGACTATATGCTTAGCTTATCCTACCTACTTGAACAACTACTTTGATCCTTTTTCTGTTATTGTCTGTAGATCACAGAAGACCTCTCAATTTAATAAGGACGTTGGTGCATTTCTTCACCACCATGGAGCATCAAGGTCTGCAATCAACACTGGACCAGTGCTAGGTGAGTGCAAGTAACATAATTAAAAATGACATCTAGTGTATCCCTTTGAACAATCTAAATCCACAAGATATTGAAACTGTGGTGGGTGACATGGAATTGGAAGACCTGTGTTCAAAAATCCTGCTTTTTTTCAGGATACAGTGTGGCACCAAGGACACTTGACAGGCAAAAAAAAACATAAAAAAGGAACTACCCAAATCAGCTGCAGGAACATCTAAAATATGCAGTTGATGTGAGCTTATTTTTGTCACAACTGACTTTGATTTTAATGTTATATACAGACCTAACCATGATACAGCATATGCATGCACTGCACAATGTCTGAGGAAGGGATTTAGGAAATTCTAGAGTGGTGGGAATGGGGGTGTATTTCTACTAATAAACATTTCAAAGTATAGTCAATTTCCAAGTTTAAATATTTATCATTTTTTTATCTTGTAGGAGAAGGGCTTCATAATGCTGCTTATAGATGACTTTCACAATATTCACACTGTGCGACTGCCAGGGAGTGATATGAAACTATCAGTGGCTACCCATATGACCTCTTCACTGTTAGATATCCACCCTTCTATCAAAGCCCCAAAGATGCCTAGAAGTATTGATGCTGTTCATTGTTCTCCATCTGTTTCAATGAATGGAATCATGCAAAAATGTGTTGGGGGGATCTCAGTTGGAAATCTCCTAACCATTGCTGAAAAGATGAAGGAGTGGCAAACTTCCTTCTTCAGCTCAGTTCCAGGTTATAGAAAGCTAAATGGAGAGTCAGTGCAGAGTCAATTCCATGAATTTCGTGTTTACCATGACTTAGCACATGAAGAACTATGCAAGCTAAACAGTTGTCGACTAGTCGATGAATTCTAACATCCATTAAAGTCCATGGAAAACTATAAGTTTGCACTTGACCACACAATTAGCAGTGCTGGACAACCATTATTAAACTACACCAAGGAATATGCACTTCCCTGCCCTGGAGATTGGCCTACCTGGTTTTACTTCAAGAAACTTGTTGCTCAGCAAAGTAACAGATATGCATCATTAATTCCTGAGCAAGGGCCCTTTCATGTCAGTTTGAATGCAGTAGAGGACATTATAACAACTTATCACTTCTTTTTTTCAAGGATATATACAGATGTATTTGGAGGTATCCTGCCAGTGAAACCAAAGACATTCAGATCAAATCTGGTCTTGATTGGCACTCTCCTTGGCTGGCTATTGATCCGAGACAAAGTTCTTGGAAAATTTAAACCGTGCAAAGACATGGCATTTGCATGCATACTCAATATCCTTGATGAAGTTCTCCCTCTAGTTTTTTTTCAATATGGAGTTGTTTTCCGTTCTGGTGACCTAGAACATTATGAGTCAATCATGTTCAGATTCCTGATCCTATTTATCATCTGGAACCGCCATCACTATGACAGGTCAACCCTGTCAATGTTAAACGATTTATGCCACCAACGAAATTTTTTCCCCGAATACTACAACTTTAAAAAGAAATGGCTTACAATCATCACCGAGAAAAAAGTGGAGATTTGGCACTCCCTGTTACGTTTCCATATACGCGATTACTACAAAGCCAACCAGATTAGAGATACAGCAATTGGTCTTACAACTTCAAAAACTGCAAAATCATTCTTTGCAAATTTTATTCGACCATATCTAAGAGGAACAAATTCAGAAAGAAATTTAAAATTGATTGTTGGGAGGTCAGCTGAGACACTGCTGAAGCTATTTGTTAGCATTGCACAGAATCTAGGACAATCAAGAAAACTTCCTCAAGAAACAACCAGGCAGGGGACTCCAAAAGGAAAGCCTCAGTTTTATATCAAGACATTTGATACCACAGTAGAGAACAAGGCCTTACCTCTTTCCTACAAATTTAGTAATGAATATCTTGAAAGCCTCCCAAATCCAAATAAACCCTGTGATTACAAGACATGTCAGATACAAGAAGATGATGAAGTTGTTAGACTCCCATGCTTCCATGCCTACCATAAATCTTGTTTAGTTCAATCTGGTAATAAGTGTTCCCACTGCTTCAAGCCACTCAGTGATCATCTTTCAAAATGAGCAACTGCTTTCAATACTACTCTCATAACTCCCACAAACTCCTCTCCATCCAGGAATACTGCTGAACTTAATGCAAATGACAATGATGATGAAATTCCTGTAGTAAGCACAAAGGATCCTGACTTTTATGACTCAGAACAATGGGCAAACTACGTTGACAGCATCTTAGAAGGAATAGCTGTCCCCCAACCTTCTCAGACACCACAATCTACAACACCCAACCAAACTTCTGCATCAACAAGACAACAAAGTCACTCAAACCAGCAGCATGCAGCTACTTCAGCAATTAATAGAACATTCAAAATTACAACATTGAATGTGTCTGGTTGTAAAATTTGGCTGTTTGAGAACAGTATCTCCCAATCTACCCTAAATGGGCGAAACGGATCAAATGCCTGCACTTTTATTGCTATTATTTTAGCCAAAACAGTCATTTCTAATTTAGGAACACTTGCATTTCCAATTGCCCAGTTGTCACCAGTTTGGGGAGTGATTATGTGTAATTGCATTTCTCATGGAAATAGAGTTCACCAACAAGTCACAGGAGGCCAGGCTATTTATTTCAGTGTTCAAGATGCTGCTGTGCATCTATCTTCAATTGGCACAATCATGGTAGAAGACTCCTTTGATGTAGACTTTGTGTGTCAGAATCCACAAGTCCCACAGTCATCACTTAGGTTCTACCTCCAGCGTCTAGTGAGAGAACCCAATATCGCTGCAATCGTAATAATCAATGGCTTATCTGTATGTTTCCTTGGAAGAGGGAATGAAGTGCTTCTCCTTGATAGCCATTTGCATGGAACTTTTGGTGCCCTTGTTGGTAAAGCTGCACTGCAAGATATTGATCAATATTTAACTATATGTAAGCAGTGGTTAAGTCCTAATGTAATTATGTGTACTGTTACTTTTATAAGTTTTGTTTAGAATTACAGTAATGTATTTGCTATTGCTGTCAGCAACATGCTAGTAAACACCCGACTAAGTTTTTGACAAGTTTCTAACAGGTTTTAGACAGTCTGTTACACAAGTTGAGTAAACTTCATATGTAAAGGATGTCAAAAACACAACAGAATCTTGTCAACTTAGATGAGTGTTCATGGTAGCACATGTCTAAAT
The DNA here is from genome assembly GCF_932526225.1 of Nematostella vectensis. Taxonomy (NCBI): domain Eukaryota; kingdom Metazoa; phylum Cnidaria; class Anthozoa; order Actiniaria; family Edwardsiidae; genus Nematostella; species Nematostella vectensis. The sequence continues at coordinate 1,536,784 of NC_064041.1, read as the reverse complement.
TAATATTACAATGAATTTTGAGTACTTTACAGCGATGAGAATTTGTATGAATAACAGCAGGCGATATTTGACTGATATGAAATAGTGGACTTCATTCGGGATAATTCAGAGCTGCATTGACAAATTTACTTACATAACCATGACGCAGCCCCTTTGAGAAAAATATTAGAAAAGTACTTCTAAGGCGATGTTAGAAAGAAAAATTCGAGACAGGATTAAGAATTAATTAGGCCTCATTTTTTTTGTGTTATGAAAGCAAAAAGTTACAGGTTTCATACAAGCTAACTGCTAATGAATAAGTCTCATATCCATAAAATTAGGGAAAGAGGGAAGAATAAAACAGATAATTAAGCGCGAGGAGGAACAAAGGAAGTGATTAAAAAAAACCCAGGAAATTGAGTTGTGCTTACCTCCGCTTCGTTTCGCATCCCTTATAAAGTCGCTGGAGCATAGATCGGTAAAATAAATGATCAGGGACGAAAGAAACCTTCTCTCTTTCTTTAGATCATAAACATTACTCAATGGCAAGAAATTAAAGTGCACTTTTCTCCCATTTTCCTCTCTTGTTTATGCTTCCATGTGGTAGAACGTCCGCCATCTTGGTTTTCAATTTTTGAGCATGCGCAGTGTTTGACCGCCAGCCGCGATCTGCCTCGACACAGGCCTCCAGAGCGCGCAAAACAATATGGCGCATAAGTATTTCTGTCCCTCGCAAAAACACACGAAAACTCACTGCAGAAAGCTAAGAATTGTCGAAAAAGAAGTGCTTGGAAAAAAAATCATTCGTGGTAATGCTAACCACGGATATAAACTTGTCTAATTATGTACAAAAGACTGTGTAAAAGCATGGTTGAAAGTTTTGAAGAGTCAAGTCTTGTGCTCGAGGGTCAGCTGAAATGTCAGAGTAAGCAAAAAGATACAGAAAGAAAAAACAAGGTAATTTTATAGACACCTTCTCCGACAAGTGCTCATATGTATTTGTTCTTGCACTGGCAGACGTAGGTAAGTTAGCGTATTGCATTAAAGTACTTAGCGGAACGAAAGTATCTTTCGCAGTTGAGCAAGGGCTTTAACACATGTTTAACACCTGTAATCCACCGGGGGGCCAGTGATTTAACAGAAGCCCTCAACAGGCCTTAAAAGGGGGCGGTGAATTAACGCTTTACCGTAAGTTGCGTCTGAAGGTAAGCAAAGTTATTCTTAGGCACCGCGGAGGGGGAGGGGCTGTGAGGAGGGGGAGGTCGCACTGCTTAAAGAAAAAAGTAATCATAAATAGGAAGTCTAAACAAGTCAATTGTCAACCCCCTACTTTTCAACATGCTCCGCGGTCCCTGTGTACAATTAAAGTATGGCATACTATAGTGGGTTGTTATCGAAAAACACCGGGGCCATGAACCGGAGGTTTTAACAGCGTCACAGGCCCCATTAGCCGGGAAAGTAACAAGCATCAAACATCAGATGAATGTTACTTTCCCCTCTTTGTCCCGGGGGTCGGGGTGCCATGGTTTCAATTGACTGGTGCATAATTTTTGTGAGAATGTTCATACCATCTCTGTATTCATCCGCATTGGCTCTCTTGTTTTTGTTTTTTTTCACATATTTGCTGTATTCTATCCGATTTCACAAGATTTCTGTCCAAGTTGGATGGACAGCTATGATATACTAGAAATAAAACCAAAAGTGACTTTTAATTCATTTCAACAAATGATTGGTCAAATTCTCACAAAGATGAGCAAGGCTTTAATTGAATTACTTGGGTAAACTCCAGCTTTCTTTGGAGAAAGAAACAGAGAACTGGTTTCCTAAAACCTTAAAGAAATTGAGAGTTGGTCTCCTAAAACCCTAAGTATTAGTAATTTGTGAAAAAAATGTATATTTGATAAACACTTGATACACACACTGGAATTCTGTTTTAATTTTAAAAAAAGCTGCACATACATATTAGGACCTTGAGGATATGTTATTACCTAAATATGCCTTGTTTTTATACCACCTACAATATTTTCAATAACCCTGGGTACATCAATGTTTTCTTACAAACCTTAAAAAACTTTTTTTTTTCTCATGTCACAATATAATGTGGTCCAATAGTAAAATTCAGGTTTCATAGAAAGCCAAGACAGCTTTTTGTAGAGGAGCAATTTGCTCAAAAGCAATGGTTTTTACCCTCTGCAGTCTCCTATAAAAGCTCTTTCAACCTCTGGCTCATCAGATCATAGAGCTTTATGAGACAGCAAAGTTCATATGTTCATTTTCTATAATGGGTATCATCTTAGAAAATTTTAGTTTTAGGTTTATGAATTAGGTTTTTGTGGTATAATATTTGTATCCTATTTTTAGTTTTAGGTTTTATGAATTAGGTTTTTGTGGTTTAATATTTGTATCGTAAGAAGATTACCAGTTTTTTTATTAAATGCTTTTCTCCAAACTTCTTCAGGTTGATCTCAGCCAGAGATTCTGAAATCAAGCTGAGACACAAGCTGCTGGCTAAGAGGCATGACCCAGGGCAGGATGTACATGTAAGGCATTGGTATTTAATGTAGGTCACCAAAAATAAACACATATAAAGTAACAAAAAGTAAGATAATATTTTAATGGAAAAATTGTTTTAAAAAAATGAACCATAGTTATAAAAGAATAAAACCTAGATTTTTTTCCAAGTTTGCCTGACAGGTTCTTGTATAATGTGTGGTTAGTGTCATTTAGGCTATTTAGGTTCATAAATAGTCTCTTGCTATTACAATGACTTATGGTGAAGTAATTGAGGTAGTAAGTTAATCATAAAAAAACAAAAACAGGTCTCCTATATGATCCCTTAAGATCATATTTAAAACTATTTAGAAATCAATTTTCCTATTTCAACCTATTTCAAATTATAGGTTAAATAGATGCTTATAAAAAGGATTCTAATTTGATAATTTTTGGTTAACAAGTTCATTCTAGGTTATGATATGTGGTTCTTAACTGTATAATCAAATAATGTACTCAAAATTTTTTCAAATATGTTGGAGTGCTTTTAATCCACCCTTAGCAAAGTTACATTCTAAAGCACAAGAGAGAAGGTTAATAAAGATATTTTTCCAATATTTGAATTGCTTACTTTAAATCATACACAAGAGAAAGAAAATGATAAGCCCTTACTTTGCAAGTTAACTAAAGTAATTTAAAGAAGTAAAAGGATTGGGACAGTACAGGCAGAGAGTGAGTACTTTTACCTCAAATCCACTATGATAGTGTTATTTGCTGATATACTTATTAATGTATAGGAATTTGATATGTATTTGTTGATTGTTTTTTATTTTGAAGAGAATAAAATAGCACCCAGTTTTTTGTGAGGAACTTTAATTGATCCTCATTTTGAAATAAATATGACCTCCCTTCACATCTGAAAGCCTTCCCTGTTAATCAAAGCATAAATTCATTTTGCTAATTTTGCTGCATCAGTTGTCTATCAAGTATAGTTTAGTTAATGATATCCTTAGTAATGTCAATAAATACTTTTTTTACCTAGAACAAAAAACATATTTGTTCTAGGTATTCCCTAGTAGGATTGGGAGGACATTAGCACTAGCACCGGCTATTTTGGGGTATTTTGGGCTTATGGTTATAAAACTGAAGTGCCATGGAATTGATCAAAACTGACTACAAATATAGAAAGAATAGATACTAAAGATCAGTTTGGAAAAGGGTGGTTGATAAGAATTAATTGAATTAAATAGCTTGTGTCCTTTTTTCACTATATTTGCGTTTTTTACCTAAGTGCACAACTATTATAGTTTTATGTTTACATCCAGTAGGTATTATGTTAAAAAAACAAACTGTTTTGAACTGAGTGCCTTTTTAAGTATATGTTAGAAAGGTTTTTCATGGATTTATTATCAGACGATACTAGCATTTTATTTTTAAGAATAAAATACTTCTATTGTACAGAGAAGAATGTGTGTGTACAATGGTTTTGTTAAAACTCGCGCCCAAAAACAAGATGGCGGTAGTCTTGCGCGCGCTTGTGTTTACTTTTTAGGTATATTTTATACCATTGGGCTAATTTTCATATCATGTCATCTCGTTTCGATCTATAATAGTTGAAGAAGAACCAAGAAGAGGGGAGGGGCGAAATAATGAGGAGGAAAGGTCACGCAGGCCACGAGGGTTGACAGAAGAACAAAGAGCTCGGAAGAGAGCGCGTGACCTTGTACTCACCGAGGAGCAAAGAATGCGAAAAAGACAGACGAGCTCCGAGTACAGGTGAAGTGATAAGCAAAGAGTCCGGAAAGGGCAAAAGGACTCTGAGTGCGAACTAGATGACGAGCAGAGAGCTCGTAAGAGGCAGAGAAACTTAGAAACACTCAACGCCCAGCGTGCAATGATGGCAGAAGACAGCTTGTTTGCTCGAAGGCAAAGAGAAAGGACTCGTGAGCGACAGAGGCCGTCTAGACTCCGGAGAAAACAACAGAGGCAGCCCTCCACTACTACCGCTTTTGTTGGTGAGTTTTCTTTGAGTAAAATAATGTCTATATTGTATCGATATTCTTTTGTAATTGTATCGATATTCTTATTTGTTTTCTTTCTTCATCTTGGACTAAGGCTATCATTTTCTATTGAGAGTAAGAGCAAATCTCAAACAAAGCAAACTAGAATCAGTAATGCAGAATTAGTTTATTTGTCATTTAGTTTATTTATCAAGCTAAGTATGCCAGATGTGGCATACTTAGCTTGGTTGTGTAAAATGCATAATAAGCTGAAACTGTTAAGCCCAATTCTGTTGAGTGAAATTCTCGTTCTGCATTATAATTGTGTGTAAACTTCGTGTACAGTAATCAAAAGGCCTATCCGGAAGAGAAATATTATAGACGTGTTTGTTTTTGTCAACCCAAATATTTCAAAATATAATAGTTGTCTTATTTCTTGTCACCTCAAATATTGCATAAATATCATAGTTGGGTTTAGTTTTGGCACCCAAAATATAATGCATAATTATTATAGTTTTTGTTGCATAAAATAATGCATAATTATGATAGTTGTGTTTTTGTTACCTCAGATGTTTAATAAATATTATAGTTGTGTTTTAGTTAAATCTCGTATACATACATACATATTGTAGGTGGTGATCTGTCATATTTCTAAAAGTTTCAAAGTTTTGATGTTACCCCTTTTATAGTTAAAATATCAACAATTTTTGCACAACAATTTTCAATGAAAGATACTGTACATGACAGGTGTACTATTTTGAAATCCAGGAGTACAAGCATAAAGTCCTATTAGCAGACTATATAATTTGCAGATACCAGATGAATGTATAGATGCTACATACACTAATTGTAGACACACTGAAGGTTAGATTCTAAACTGTTTTACATTTGACTCATTGCTGATTATAAACATGGAGAAAGATATTCTAACACAAAGTAAGGTTTGTATTTCTGAAATCCTTCTTTACTTTGCATACAACATAAGAGCTTTTTTCTTTAGGGGGACCAGGTAGGTTTTAATTCCTTTTTTCCCACTTAATGAGGTAAGTGTAAAAAAAACACTTATAAATTATTTAAAAAGTAAGCTGTATATCAATATTTTGGTGTAAATGAACCCAATTTACTTTGATACTATGAAAGAAATATGGCTAAATGATTTCAGTCAGGTCTTATTTATCTGACACATTTATGCTTTTTTCCCCTCAGTTCTCAAAGATGTTTTGCAAGGTTGTTGTGTGTCAATTACAGCATAAAATAAAAAAAAATTACATATTTACATGACACATTAATTAATTGATACCCATGAACTTATGCTGATATGATACATAGATTCTAGATGGTGTTATTGGTGTATTTTAGGTGAGCCCTAACATTTGGAAAATATATAATTTGATACTTCTCTCATCCTTTTTTATAGAGAAGAATAACAACAAGATAAAAAGAGGTGATGCAGCTGTAGGCGGCAGCAGTGGTGGGGCCAAGCAGTTTGTCTTCCACATATATTGATTTCCATATTTAGGGGAGTGCTTTAGGTGCCTCCTCTAAATATGGAAATTAGTTAACTGTTACGTGGTAGACAAACTGTTGTCTCTTTATTAATACATGTTTTAACATATATTATTTTATATTATACACCTATTTCAAATGAGGTTACAATACCAATGTCACGAACTGCAGTGCTTCAAAGATATCAAATGAGCCAACAAATAAGCATAGATCAAAGCCTACCCATGTTTCTTTTTGTGTGTCTTTTGAATGAACCAATCAGTATTACCACACATTGATCCTCCAATGCAATAGCTTGTTTGAAATAGGTGTATAATATATATTTCAAAAATATCCTAACCCGTTATATTTTATTATTCTTGATCTAAATAACCAATAGGTTCTCATGACAATACAATATTTTATTAGGTTGTGCATGATTTTTCATTGCCAAATTATCAATGATAAGACACAAGCATAATTTTATACATGAATACTTTTTGAATGAACCATTTTATTTATTTTTTGTCATTGCAATATTCATATTGTGGTGTGCACAATTTTTCATAGCCAAATTATAAAGGATAGGACACGAGCCTAACTTTAAAAATGAATAATTTTGAATGAACCATTTTAATTTCCTGTGTCAATACAATATTATTTCTATTATGGCTTGCACAATTTTTCACAACCAAATTATATGTGATAAGACACCAGCCTAAATAAATGCTTTTAAATTAAAAGCCATGATTTCTTAATAATTCAGAATAACACCTTTTTTAACATCATGCATTTTTCCTACTTACGTGTATACACCACTTTCCTACTAAAAGCAATCCCATACTGCTGGATCTCAGCTTTGACTTTTTCATGTCAAATAATGGTGCATTTGCACAATGATAATAAAAACAAGCATTCTCTAAAAGGCACCCATTTGTTAATAAAAGTATTTATTGTTATTCTCGTGCTCAATTCAATTCATTCATCCATCATAATCCTGGGTAGTCTTCCTGGTGGAGTGGAGGGAGGTAAATATATTAGTTGTTATTGAATACAAAAAATTCATTAATTTGATACCCCTAAAGGATAGCAGTATCAGAATAACCATTAAACACCCCCTGAGGGATAGTAGTTGGGTGAAGTTTACACCCTAAAAGATGATTATCTACACCCATCTACTTTTTTGGAGAGTTAAACCCCAGGGGGTGGGGGTCATGGCAGAAATTAGTAATGTACCCAAGACACCAGGATTTACTTGGAAATGGATATAAAATAAAACTACTCCAAAGCTAGTTTGCATCCCCTATATCCTTAAATTTGCTACAAGTATTGCTAAAAAGTGCATCCACGCAGGCTCCGCTTTTAGGCAGTGCCTAAATCTATATATTATATATATTATTCTAATATCTTCTTTATTTTCCTGTATTTCCCTGGTTTACCATGTTTTCTCCTGTATTTCTTTGCATTTCCCTGTATTTTCCTGTATTACAAGCATGACATTATTTAAGTGTTGACAGATGTGCAAAGCTATTAATGATTCACATCCACAAAAACAGCTTTATATTTTACTTGCTTCTAGAGTGAGAACTTTTTTATGTAAAGAAAAATGCAGGGAAGGGGGGTTCTACACAAGTTTATGCTGAAAAAAGTCATTCTGGCTCCGCTTTTAGGCAGTGCCTAAACCTATATATTTATTCCCTGGCGTAAGTACTAAAGTATAAATTAAATTCAACAATGAAAAAGGTTTTCAAAGTTTAAAAAGAAAACAACTCCGACAGATCGTTCCGCTAAGTACGTTCCTGTGAACACAATAAAGGCCAAAATGGGGCGGACTTCCATTCTGGCACAATTAAAGTACTCTTAGCATTGCAGAACTGCATATGAAACAAAACTGCGCTAATTAAACAAGGAGGTAATTGTTACACTTGTTTCCCCAATCTTGGGTGAAACAATCTACTGCTTCTGTACCAGGACACCAGAATTTTGAATTGAAACGGGGCAGATGAGAATTATAATGACAAGGCATTCTATCCACGTCATATGGCCCCCATATATTAGAAACCAGCTAAAATAGCTTCGGATTTATCATCCAATTATCTGGGTCAACAATACGACTTGAATAGTCGGCAAACTGATTCTCAGCTCTTGGTATCCATTGAGCCTGAAAGGAAACGCGGTAAGTCATATAAAAATAAAAAATACTGAGCAATATGCTGCAGATGTGGTACATGACTACCGTTGTGCACTATACGAACCACATTCTGGTTATCTGAAAAGATCTTTACCTTATTTCCCGCAACGACGCTCTTAAAGCTTTTGAGGGCTAACAATATAGCCAACAACTCCCTTGAAGAAGAGCTCTCTCTTTTGAGTTTCATCCCACACCCCAGAGCAAATACTCTGATCGCCATTAAAAGCGATATGCGCACCGTAACCAGAACCACTGGCATCGCAGGTTAAAACTGCGCTAGACGACAAAGGTCTATTGATATGATAGCCGTTAAATGCTTCGACATGAGACCACCAGAATTTTAGCTCATGCAAAACTCCTTCTGGTGCAAAAAGCACATCATTCCATGAATTTCTTGTCTCAGCAAAAAAAAATACATCTGTCGTGTAAACAACCGGGCGATAGGCCCTATAGCAACCGAGGGACATCACGAACCCCGCTATACTAGCCACACCCCTAACACTAAGGTTAGGAAACTCGTCAATGAGTGTAGTCAATTTAGACTTCAATTTAGAAATTTTCTTATCGGGAACGACAAAATTTATTCTTATTGTATCTATAACAATACCCAGCCATTCACCAAGCTGCCGTGGCTCCCAGTCCGATTTCTCAACACTAAATTTCCATTCAGAATTGTGGAGGTCTGACTTAACCAGAGAGCTTGCAAATTTAGCAGATCTGCAACCAAAAATTCCGTCATCAATATACAGAATGGCAAAAATACCAAAACTTCTCCATTGAGCAAGAAGTGGCTTAAACATCTTAGTAAATAAAAAACAGGCGGACGAAAGCCCAAATTCCTTCATATTTAAACTTAAATTTCTTGACAAACTGATCTACTAAGATCAAGAACCAAACGCAATTTGCGACCGCAAACTACTGAAAGTGGATTACAACAATAAGGTCTAAAAAACACTTCTACAGCATACTTGTTAAACAATAAATCATTAATTGCCTGAGCGACAAATTCTACATTATCTAAAGCACTTCTGTTGTTCTTGAAATAGCATGACGGAGGAAAACAAACAAAAGGAATCATGTAGCCGCTCAAAAGAACTCCAATAACAAGAGCTGACAGTTGTAAATTCTTGAACCACCAGGCGTTGGATGCCGAAATGCGGCCTTGAACAGACTCGCCAGGAGTTGAAGACTGAGTCACATCAGCACGTTTGTACTCATCTATAAGACTAATGTCACCTGATTTATCAAAGAGGAGTACGGTCAAACCTCTCATCACTTGCTTCCTTGCGGTGGCATGTAGGTGGCGGAGGCAGAACTGTGGAGCTTGGCGAGCCTGCCACTGATTTCCTCCGGCGGAGGCAGTTGAGAACTGTGGAGCTTGGCGAGCCTGCCACTGATTTCCTCCGGCGGAGGCAGTTGAGAACTGTGGAGCTTGGCGAGCCTGCCACTGATTTCCTCCGGCGGAGGCAGTTGAGAGCTGTGGAGCTTGGCGAGCCTGCCACTGATTTCCTCCGGCGGAGGCAGTTGAGAGCTGTGGAGCTTGGCGAGCCTGCCACTGATTTCCTCCGTTATTTGATGCATTCGGGAATCTTGTTGATCGGGAACAATTTCTCCAGAAATGATCCGATTTTCCACAAAGATAGCATCCGCTCATAGAATTGAATAAAGAACCAACATTAGGAGATGAAGAAAAACGTCTATTATCTGACCTAAACCTCTAGGCTTTCTTCGCCTTGTCAGCCTTTTTTTTCTCCCTAGCGGAGTGAACATATTTGAGTACTTTGCGAATACGCTTTTCATCTCCACCGTCTTCTGCCATAGGATCCTGCTTATACTCAGAGATAAAGTCCCAACCATACAAATCTGCCAAGACAATATGATTCATGCGACTTAGCGCCTTACCTTCATCAAGTGCATTCTTCACTTTGAGCAATTGTCCACCGTGAAGATTTTGGGTTGCCGAATCCAACACGTACGCCAACTTCTCTTGATGGCCATACTGTCTTCATTGCCTTTGGCCTTGAAAACGTGACGAGCAGAATTCTCAATTCGAAATTTCTTAACCGCCGATTCAACAGATTCTTCGCTTTGCCGTTTCAACTCAATTTGGAAATTCCCAAGTTCAGTAGATAAGAAACATTTAAGCTCCGATATGATTTCACTTTTATCGGTCATAACGGTCAGTTTCGCGTTACTCAAAATCGCAGTGGTACTAGCGTCCAACATGCCTCCAACATGAGATGAAATAATTATCATATCTCTATGTAGTGCTAAAGTAGTTACGTAATCTTACAAAATAAAAATAGTTGTTATATTTAAGCAAAAGATCACGTAATGTGATAACACATACTCAGAACCGTAACGAAAACGTTTTCCAACTGCACGTTGTTACGTTGGAAAGCATTTAAACTATGCGACTTGGTTTTGTGGTCATTGCGCGGGTACCCTGTGGTGTCACTCGCCAGCCAGCCAGTCAGCCAGCCGCGCAACTCCCAGGCTCCACTCGGCCCCGTAATGGCGGCAAAATTTGAGCACGGAGCAAGGGTAAAAATATTTTGTCATGCGATGATATAACAGTTATTGGGCTTTTTGTTGTCCTTTTTGTTTGCTTTGAGAATGCGAGTACTTAGCTTCTTTCATTCTTTGTTCTTTTTTCTATCTTTATTTTTGATTTTGTTGAAATATTTCATAAAGGCTAACCAATATCGTGTTGCATTTGTCATATACTGCTAAAGAAGACATTTGTCCTTATATCCTGTGCTCTTAGTCCTAAGAAGGTACATATCCTTAGAAGATACAGCATCTTTTTCAACTTACAAGAGAAATTTTCCTTACCGAGGATAAAAAAAAATTTCAACTCCTATTGCCAATATGTATTGTTGTTATTGTCTGCATCTTGCATCTCATGTGTTTATTTTTTTTCAAATAGTTGTGGAAATTAGTCAGATTATAAATGTCTTGATGAAAAGATTCTTTTGAAAGAAATGTCACTCTTTTATGAACCAAGGAACCAAGTTCTTTTTAAATTCTTTTATGAACCAAGGAAGTTCTTTTTATATAATAGAATTCTGTTCACATAACTTGGATAGCATAGACATGGCCTCTTTAGAGGCCTGTGGTGGTGAAAGGGTTAAGATAATGGGAAAGGGGAAATGCCAAGAAATGCTCAATCAAATTATTTTCATTACTGTTATATTTTTTCACCAAACCTTTCAAGTTGAGTTAATTTCCTTTATTTCTTCTCGACTATTTTTTTAGTCAATTGATATTCTTTGCTGTTTCCTCTCTACCCCAAACATAGAAGTTAGCTGAAATTGGAAGCTAGCATTTTAGCACTATCAGTGATGCCTTAGATATTTTTTTAGGATTTCCTTCCAAATTCAATGTTTTTTCTTCATTGCATTCATTTTGGAGTAGGCCACCAACAACAAGGCCACTATATAGTAAAGATTGGGTGCACCAATACGTTATACATGAAAGGAGATATATTTGTGGATTTTAATTTTCAGACATTTTTCTGAATATCCGGTCCAATGAAGGAGAGAATCGCCACTAAATCAATACATAAAAATTACAGTATGGCATCTAAACAGATGCCATACTGTAATATCTGTAACATCCATGGCGTATTCTGCACAAGGGCAAAGCTTGTCAGAGTATTGTTTTGATAAAACAAATATTCATAATGGAACTTCTATGATGGGACATAAGAATTTACCATAAGACTCTTGACAACTTTGACAGACACATTCACACCAGGAATTGTGTTTGTTAACTTTAATGTACTGCATAATTTCAATTATTGAATAAGGCCTGGATCCATTTGGTTGGTACGATAAATAAATTTCAGTAAAGAGCTGAATCAGATCCCCCAAAAATACCTCGATCAGCCAACACAAAAGGTGTTCAATGCTGGCTCCGCCTTTAGGCAGTGCCTAAATCTATGTATTACTTTGCTTTTGCAAGTTTGTAGTTTGCTTTTGCGAGTTTGTATTTTGCTTTTGCGAGTTTGTACTTTACTTTTGCGAGTTTGTACTTTGCTTTTGCGAGTTTGTATTTTGCTTTTGCTAGTTTGTATTTTGCTTTTGCGAGTTGTAATTTGCTTTTGCGAGTTTGTATTTTGCTTTCGCGGGTTTGTACTTTGCTTTTGCGAGTTTGTACTTTGCTTTTGCGAGTTTGTATTTTGATTTTGCGAGTTTGTATTTTGCTTTTGCGAGTTTGTATTTTGCTTTTGCGAGTTTGTACTTTGCTTTTGCGAGTTTGTACTTTGCTTTTGCGAGTTGGTATTTTGCTTTTTGGAGTTGGTATTTTGCTTTTGCGAGTTTGTATTTTGCTTTTGCGAGTTTGTATTTTGCTTTTGAGAGTTTGTATTTTGCTTTTGCGAGTTTGTATTTTGCTTTTGCGAGTTTGTATTTTGCTTTTGAGAGTTTGTATTTTGCTTTTGCGTGTTTGTATTTTGCTTTTGCGAGTTTGTATTTTGCTTTTGCGAGTTGGTATTTTGCTTTTGCGAGTTTGTATTTTGCTTTTGCGAGTTTGTATTTTGCTTTTGCGAGTTTGTATTTTGCTTTCGCGGGTTTGTACTTTACTTTTGCGAGTTTGTACTTTGCTTTTGCGAGTTTGTATTTTGCTTTTGCGAGTTTGTATTTTGCATTTGCGAGTTTGTACTTTGCTTTTGCGAGTTTGTATTTTGCTTTGTCGGGTTTGTATTTTGCTTTTGCGAGTTTGTATTTTGCTTTTGCGAGTTTGTATTTTGCTTTTGCGGGTTTGTATTTGTTTTTGCTAGTTTGTATTTTGCTTTTGCAAGTTTGTATTTGTTTTTGCTAGTTTGTATTTTGCTTTCGCAGGTTTGTATTTTGCTTTTGCGAGTTTGTACTTTGCTTTTGCGAGTTTGTATTTTGCTTTTGCGTGTTTGTATTTTGCATTTGCAAGTTTGTATTTTGCTTTTGCGAGTTTGTATTTTGCTTTTGCGAGTTTGTATTTTGCTTTTGCGAGTTTTTACTTTGCATTTGCGAGTTTGTACTTTACTTTTGCGAGTTTGTATTTTGCTTTTGCGAGTTTGTATTTTGCATTTGCGAGATTGTATTTTGCTTTTGCGAGTTTGTATTTTGCTTTTGTGAGTTTGTATTTTGCATTTGCGAGATTGTATTTTGCTTTTGCGAGTTTGTATTTTGCTTTTGCGAGTTTGTACTTTGCTTTTGCGAGTTTGTATTTTGCTTTTGCGTGTTTGTATTTTGCATTTGCGTGTTTGTATTTTGCATTTGCGAGTTTGTATTTTGCATTTGCGAGTTTGTATTTTGCTTTTGCGAGTTTGTATTTTGCTTTTGCGAGTTTGTATTTTGCTTTTGCGAGTTTGTATTTTGCATTTGCGAGATTGTATTTTGCTTTTGCGAGTTTGTATTTTGCTTTTGCGAGTTTGTATTTTGCTTTTGCGAGTTTGTACTTTGCTTTTGCGAGTTTGTATTTTGCTTTTGCGAGTTTGTATTTTGCTTTTGCGAGTTTGTATTTTGCTTTTGCGTGTTTGTATTTTGCATTTGCAAGTTTGTATTTTGCTTTTGCGAGTTTTTACTTTGCATTTGCGAGTTTGTACTTTACTTTTGCGAGTTTGTATTTTGCTTTTGCGAGTTTGTATTTTGCATTTGCGAGATTGTATTTTGCTTTTGCGAGTTTGTATTTTGCTTTTGCGAGTTTGTATTTTGCATTTGCGAGATTGTATTTTGCTTTTGCGAGTTTGTATTTTGCTTTTGCGAGTTTGTACTTTGCTTTTGCGAGTTTGTATTTTGCTTTTGCGTGTTTGTATTTTGCATTTGCGTGTTTGTATTTTGCATTTGCGAGTTTGTATTTTGCATTTGCGAGTTTGTATTTTGCATTTGCGAGATTGTATTTTGCTTTTGCGAGTTTGTATTTTGCTTTTGCGAGTTTGTATTTTGCTTTTGCGAGTTTGTATTTTGCATTTGCGAGATTGTATTTTGCTTTTGCGAGTTTGTATTTTGCTTTTGCGAGTTTGTATTTTGCATTTGCAAGTTTGTATTTTGCTTTTGCGAGTTTGTATTTTGCTTTTGCGAGTTTGTATTTTGCTTTTGCGAGTTTTTACTTTGCATTTGCGAGTTTGTACTTTACTTTTGCGAGTTTGTATTTTGCTTTTGCGAGTTTGTATTTTGCATTTGCGAGATTGTATTTTGCTTTTGCGAGTTTGTATTTTGCTTTTGTGAGTTTGTATTTTGCATTTGCGAGATTGTATTTTGCTTTTGCGAGTTTGTATTTTGCTTTTGCGAGTTTGTACTTTGCTTTTGCGAGTTTGTATTTTGCTTTTGCGTGTTTGTATTTTGCATTTGCGTGTTTGTATTTTGCATTTGCGAGTTTGTATTTTGCATTTGCGAGTTTGTATTTTGCATTTGCGAGATTGTATTTTGCTTTTGCGAGTTTGTATTTTGCTTTTGCGAGTTTGTATTTTGCTTTTGCGAGTTTGTATTTTGCATTTGCGAGATTGTATTTTGCTTTTGCGAGTTTGTATTTTGCTTTTGCGAGTTTGTATTTTGCTTTTGCGAGTTTGTATTTTGCTTTTGCGAGTTTGTATTTTGCTTTTGCGAGTTTGTATTTTGCTTTTGCGTGTTTGTATTTTGCATTTGCCAGTTTGTATTTTGCTTTTGCGAGTTTGTATTTTGCTTTTGCGAGTTTGTATTTTGCTTTTGCAAGTTTGTATTTTGCTTTTGCTAGTTTGTATTTTGCTTTTGCGAGTTTGTATTTTGCTTTTGCGAGTTTGTATTTTGATTTTGCGAGTTTGTATTTTGCTTTTGCGAGTTTGTATTTTGCTTTTGCGAGTTTGTATTTTGCTTTTGCAAGTTTGTATTTTGCTTTTGCTAGTTTGTATTTTGCTTTTGCGAGTTTGTATTTTGCTTTTGCGAGTTTGTATTTTGCTTTTGCGAGTTTGTATTTTGCATTTGCGAGTTTGTACTTTGCATTTGCCAGTTTGTACTTTGCATTTTCGAGTTTGTATTTTGCTTTTGCGTGTTTGTATTTTGCTTTTGCGAGTTTGTATTTTGCTTTTGCGTGTTTGTATTTTGCTTTTGCGAGTTTGTATTTTGCTTTTGCGTGTTTGTATTTTGCTTTTGCGAATTTGTATTTTGCTTTTGCGTGTTTGTATTTTGCTTTGGCGAGTTTGTATTTTGCTTTTGCGTGTTTGTATTTTGCTTTTGCGAGTTTGTATTTTGCTTTTGCGTGTTTGTATTTTGCATTTGCGAGTTTGTATTTAGCTTTTGCGTGTTTGTATTTTGCTTTTGCGAGTTTGTATTTTGCTTTTGCGTGTTTGTATTTTGCATTTGCGAGTTTGTATTTAGCTTTTGCGTGTTTGTATTTTGCTTTTGCGGGTTTGTACTTTGCTTTTGCTAGTTTGTACTTTGCGTTAGTTATTATTTACTTTGCATTTGCATGTTTGTATTTTGCATTTTAGTTTGTATTTTGCATTTGCGAGTTTGTATTTTGCTTTTGCGAGTTTGTATTTTGCTTTTGCGAGTTTGTACTTTGCGTTAGTTATTTTTTACTTTGCATTTGCATGTTTGTATTTTGCATTTTAGTTTGTATTTTGCATTTGCGAGTTTGTATTCTGCTTTTGCGAGTTTGTATTTTGCTTTTTTGCGAGTTTGTACTTTCAAAAGGCTTGAGAATTGTTTGGGGGAGGGGTTGGGTATATTTATTTCGGGGGAGGAGTTGGTATACCCTCCACAGCGGGCTCGCAAGCTAAAGCAGCTCAATGACTTTCCTGCTATCTCTTACGCAATTAAAATAAGTGAATCTAAAAATATCTAAAATATGGAAGGTTCTGTAAACATCACTCTGACATAATCGTTTTTTTTTTTCATCTCTACCACCTCTGCATACAGAGAAACGTCCCAATATGCCTTCCCTCTGTTGTTCTCGTAGAGAGGCTATGGTTGTTCTTTAGAATACCAGGGGTCACTTTAGATAGTAGAGGATCTTCAACGCGTTGTTGTGACGTTCCAGGTACTTTGACTGCGCAAACGCACTGCATCAAGCAAGAACATAAGCTCGATTCTCTTCCGTCTTGCCGCACATTCGACACATAGTGTCACCAGTGTTAAGCCCAGTCTTGCCCTTATGATAAGCCTTCGTTGGTAGCATCTTTTCATATAGCTCATGTTTGCCCGCTATGGTATTGGTAGGTGCAGTCTTCCATACTGACATACATGAGAAGCATTCTACCCGTTTCTTCATCATCCCACCTTTTGCGTGACAAGTTTCCCCTGCAAACTTGCTAATCTCTCCATAGCACAATCCTTCTTTATTCTTCAGTTCCACTCCGATCTTCTTAGCTGGCACCTCTTCCTTGGTTTGGTCGTTTATCATCGTCGGTGTGGGATGAGACGGGTTCAAACTCTACCCGAGCTCAGTTGCATATTTCTTTGCATTTTCGACCAGCGACCGCCGCCCCTTCTTTTCGCTTTCGTCTCGAACTTCCGCACAACGTCCATGGCTGGGTCCCTATTGGTATATAGTTTAACCGCAGCTTTGACTTTTTGTTTGCTTATACTCTCGTTCCACGCCCTTGAGCCCTCGCCCACCAAGTCTCCTCAGACGAAGCGTACATCTTAAGGTCATCAATGTAGAGCAGGTGTGTGATGATCTGATCCGATTGGTTTTGAAATCCTATAACCCTCAGTTGCACTCAGTTGCATCCACGTGATCGGGCTCACACACAGCGTAAAGAGCCTCGGACAAAGGGCCTCGCCCTGGGGAAAACCCCTTCTGAACATGATCGCCTCTGATCTATGCCTTGTGCCGTTTTCACTGCGATCTTAGTATTCCATGAACTGCTGAGCCTCCCAATCAACCTTACAAGCCAGGGCGGGAAATGATTCACAGAAAATATCTCCTCCAACTAGCGGTGGTCCACGCTATCATAGGCCTTTCTCCAGGGGCGGATCCCCGATTTCAAAATGGGGGGTGGATAATGGCTGGATGGACGGCTTCTTCTGATTCAGGGATTCTTGGTAGATCACATGGATCTATGATACTTTATTCTGTATTGGATTTGTCGCGTCACCCGCCTTCTCTCAGCATTGTTTTGTCGACAATCAGCGCAAAATTGGGAATTTTGTTTTGTTTTGTTATCCACCCAATCCCCCCCCCTGTATCCGACCCTTGCAAGAGTAAATTTAACATTTTGCGAGGGTCCGGGACACACATGAAGTGTATCCGTGAATATTTGTTGACAACTTGTTTACTACAACAGCTAGATTTATTTTGTATAACAAGCGATTTGATAACATATAATATTTGCTTGTAAAAATCCAATAATCCAATTCGAATTGTTCAGGTAAAGTCGCAATTTTCGCCTTTCGAAAAGATAAGTGCTAGCGTTTTGCCATGTGTTTTGCCATGTGTTTTGCCGTGCGTTTTGCCATGCGTTTTGCCATGTGTTTTGCCATGTGTTGTCACAAGACGCCTGGGGACAAGTCTAGTAACAGTTGTAAGTGTCGTAGCTGTCGTCTAGGGTCCCCCCCCTTAGCCCCCCACCCCTTAGGTGACCAC